>NC_140173.1:127712010-127744510 GCF_963971535.1 Notolepis coatsorum
CATTGCCCCACTGTCGGCCTGGGGAGGGTGTAGAACTACCACAGACATGCCTCCTCCGATACATGTGGAGTCAGCCAGCCGCTTCTTTTCACCTGACAGCGAGGAGTTTCACTGGGGGAACGTAACGCGTGCGGAGGTTCACGCTATTTCCCCCAGATCCCCTCCCTGCTGAACAGGCGTCCCGACCGACCAGTAGGAACGAACCACAGTCTACAACGACCAGGACACATACCCCACCGGCTTCCCACCCGCTAACACTGCCAATTGTGTTAGTAGGGACGACTGACCAAGCCGGAGGTACCGCTGACAGCTGGATTGGATCCCAGAGTCTCTGCGGTGGTAGGCGAGTGCTTAGTCCACTGCACTACCCAGCCACCCACGGTAAGCGCATTTCCCATAATGTTGGCGTGCATCACAACTTTCTCTTAATGTTTCGTTTTTTTTCAGAATTCAATTGGAATTTGATCAGGTTTAATATAGCTAATACCGATCAATTGAAATTACAATAGATTATTTCAGATCAGCTCAGGACATCGCTACCACTCAGGTATAAAGGACTGTTCCTAGACACATTTAGCAAAAGTCCTTCAATACAGCACTATAAGTAAAAGGTAAATGGACTGCATTTATATAGCGCTTTTATCCAAAGCGCTTTACAACTTATGACCAATAAGCCGGTAGGGGCCAGAATCGAATCGGGAACGTTCCGATTACCAGACGACCTCCTCAGTCACTGTCGCCATGACATGCTCAGAGGTATCTACTCCTTAAAGGGGCACTTCACCAACATTTTTATTTTGCACATAATCTCAGACACATTCAAAAACTCTAAAGTTTTGCACACATTAATTTGAGTAAGAGTAAATTAGTTTGAATTATGTCCACCAGTGAATCCTTGTGTTGCGTCAACTACAGCTCAATGAAATGATACGGTAACAGTCCCTTTAAGCTACAGTACATCCTTTAGCTGTAATTCACTGTCCCTGATGACATCACTGGTGGCCACATTCAAACTCATTTACTCTCAATAACTGTCTAAAACGAAATGAATGCGTGCAAAACTGTTTAGAGTTTTTGGATGTGTGTGAGATTATGTGCAAAATAAATCAGCATTGTCTTTTGGTGAAGTGTTCATTTAAGTCTTGCTGGATTCCCCAAACAATTCCCATTCGGGTTGGAGCAATATGCACATGCACTCGCGCGCGCGCACGCACACACACACACACACACACACATGCACTCGCGCGCGCGCACGCACGCACACACACACACACACACACACACACACACACACACACACACACACACACACACACACACACACACACACACACACACACACACACACACACACACACACACAGGAGGGGGGTCCGCTGCGTCATTGGATATAACCTCTAGCGAGGGCAGCTAATCTTCAGCTCCTATTGAGCAACATGAACCCTGCCAGGCTAACACACACACACACACACACACACACACACACACACACACACACACGGACACGCACACGCACACGGACACACACACACACACACCCCCCATGAAGCAGGCTGACTAGCTGATGTCAGTGACTCCAAAAATGCTTCAGGGAAGATGGTTGACATGGGGAGAAGAGGAGAGGAGAGAGAGTGATGAAACCAGGAGGAGAACGAGGATAGGGAGAGGTAGAGGACGAGAATGAGGACAAGGAGGAGGAGGAGGTAGAGGAGAAGGAGGGGGTGGAATCAACCCAAGGAACACGAGGTGCAGGAGGAAGATGAGGAGAGGGTGTAGAGAAACACACACCATGTTATTACAGTTGGCTGTAGAGTGGGAGGCTTGGTTAAGTGTTTTGACATTGTGTCAACACTTTTTACGCAGGTCAGGTTACCGATGCTCCAACTAATGAGCAGCCAGCCACTCACATTACAGACAACACACAATTAGGAATTCTAAATTCTTCATACACCAAAAAGAAAAAAGATTCTATTTCAATTTTATCGCTAGCATCGCAGTTGTCAGGCAAGCTGCTATATATATATATTTTTTTTTTATTGATCTTTTTCCCCCTCCTTTTTCCTCCGATTTTCTCCCATCCCAATGTTAGTCGTTATGCCAATTCCCAATCCCCTTCCTGGTCGCTGCGCACTTACCCCCCACAGTCGGTCTGGGAGAGTGGAGGCTATCACGTGCTTCCTCCGACACACGTCCAGCCAATCAACCGCTTCTTTTCACCTGGCAGCGCGGACTCTCACTGAGAGGGTGTAACGTGTGGAAGGATCACACTACCCCCCTTAGATCCTATCCGTGCTGAGCAGGCGCCCCGACCGAACTGTAGGAGTCGCTGTTTACAACGACCCGGACCCACCCCGCCAGCTTTCCCACCCTCTAATACTGCCAATTTGGATTCGAACAGGCGAATCCAGCGTCTCCGGTGTTGGTGACGAACGCAATCTCCGCTACGCCACCTGACCGCCAGGCAAGCTGCTATCTTAAAGCTACAGTGGGTGGTGGTGGACAGGTAAATTATTATCTTAAAGCTACAGTGGGTGGTGGTGTACAGGTAAGTTATTATCTTAAAGCTACAGTGGGTGGTGGTGTACAGGTAAGTTATTATCTTAAAGCTACAGTGGGTGGTGGTGTACAGGTAAGTTATTATTTTAAAGCTACAGTGGGTGGTGGTGTACAGGTAAGTTATTATCTTAAAGCTACAGTGGGTGGTGGTGTACAGGTAAGTTATTATTTTAAAGCTACAGTGGGTGGTGGTGTACAGGTAAGTTATTATCTTAAAGCTACAGTGGGTGGTGGTGTACAGGTAAGTTATTATCTTAAAGCTACAGTGGGTGGTGGTGTACAGGTAAGTTATTATCTTAAAGCTACAGTGGGTGGTGGTGTACAGGTAAGTTATTATCTTAAAGTGCAGTGCAGAACTTTTACATATAAATTAAAGTCTGTTACATTTAAGCCCTTCCAAAACAAGTTTACACAATGCTGGTTAAGCCTGTCACCACCAGGGGGCGCTCTCTGTATTTCTCAGTATACTGGAGTAGTGTCTGTGTAGACATTCCGCATGTGTTTTACAGCAATGACTGGTTAGTTTGCCAGAGGCCAACGTGGAAGAGAATTAGAACAATGGGAAGAACAGCAGTGAAAACAGCGGGAAAACCTAAGAAGCGTCCAAGAAAGGTTTCTGGAGTGGATGATTCCGAAAAGAAAAAAAAGACGAATATTTTCCCAGTAAAATTCATGACTCTAAAATGAAGGTTGAGGAAAAACAGTCTATGCTGAGGAGGGGGACTACGGATCGATCCCTGCACATCACTGACGTTCATATCCCGTGTGAAGCCACTCCTCCAGATTGCAGTCGTATATCTTTTAAGAGTTCCGCCATTGAAATAAGTGGAGCGACCCACCGGTACTTTCGTGGGAGAAACATCAGTGATTAAACTGAATGGACTGAACTGCCATGTTTGAAGGCAGAGGAAAGGATCCTGTGTCTGCCTGCCCCTACCACTGCCCCTACCACTGCCCCTACCACTGCCCCTACTGCCCCTACCACTGCCCCTGCTGCCCCTACCACTGCCCCTGCTGCCCCTACCACTGCCCCTGCTGCCCCTACCACTGCCCCTACCACTGCCCCTACTGCCCCTACCACTGCCCCTGCTGCCCCTACCACTGCCCCTACTGCCCCTGCTGCCCCTACCACTGCCCCTACCACTGCCCCTGCTGCCCCTACCACTGCCCCTACTGCCCCTACCACTGCCCCTGCTGCCCCTACCACTGCCCCTGCTGCCCCTACCACTGCCCCTACTGCCCCTACCACTGCCCCTGCTGCCCCTACCACTGCCCCTGCTGCCCCTACCACTGCCCCTGCTGCCCCTACCACTGCCCCTACCATTGCCCCTGCAGTCCTTGCTCCTTGCTGAATTTAAACAACAACCCTCTGTGTCCACATTGTGCCTCCATTGACAACATACATGGACAATAGTCAAATATTCAGCTAGTACTGCATCTCATCTATAGAATAGTGTGGGTCAGGTCACCGTCAGCTCAGTCACATCATCAAGAAAAGTGAAAACAGGACCTTCATTCTTGATCAGTTTTCACCAGATTGGCTGTAAGAAGCATTTCCTACGAGAGGTTTTCCAGTTGATTCTGTTTTGAAATGTAATATTATCACTTTTATTTTTTTTTATCCACTTTTTCTCCTCTTTCTTTTCTATTTTTCTTCCATCCCAATTCCACTGTGCCAATTCTCCCCTCCCCTGTCTTGAATGTTGCTCGCATATGCCCCCCACTGGCCGGTTGTAGGGAGGATAGAAGCCTTGCATCACGTGTCCCCTCCGGTACAAGAGGAGGCAGTCTGTCACATCTTTTCACCTGCCAGCGTGGACTCTCATTGGCGAGGTGTAACGTGTGGGAGGCTCACACTACCCCCGCCATTTCCTGTCTCTGCTGTGCAGGCGTCCCCAACCGACCTGTAGGAGTCGCTGTCCACAACGTCCAGATTACCACCCATCAACTTCCACCCGCTAACTCTGCCAATTGAGTTAGTATGACGGCTGGCCCAAGCCGGAGGCAACGCAGACAGCCGGAGTCGAACCCGGTGTCTCTTGCGTTGGTGACGAGCGCAATGTCCGCTGCGCCACCCACCCGCCCATATATTATCACTTTCTGAATGGATTGAATTGAGAATGAACTGACTCCAACACTGATGGAACTGCAGAACAATTCAGAAGAACTGATCAGCTATAGACTACACATGAAATACTAAGAACATGGGCCCATAGTCACAAAGCGTCCCAAAGTAGGAATGCTGATCTGTGGTCAGTGACCAGGAACACTTCACTTCAAACTAACAGACTGAAGCTGACTCTAGATCAGTGACCAGGAACACGGCATGACCTTATTCAAACTAACAGACTGAAGCTGACTCTAGACAGATTCCCCAGTACTTCCACTATGAGACGCTTTGTGAATATGGATCATGGTATCTACAATTAGCTAGAACCAGAGCCATTGATAGAGAGAGTTTGGTCAGGTTGTACTATAGGCTCCGCATTGCTGCCACAAATACATCACAATAACATCACCTACTGTATGTTGGAGAGATGTTTGAAATAGAGTCATAAGTTACTTAGCAACAGGATTGTGCCGAAAAAAATGATCGCAGTGGACAAACTCTGTCAACCTCTGGCTCTGGGTAGAATAGACGGATAAAAGACAGAATAGGCCTATGAGACAAGAGAGAAGAGCAGGCCAGTCTCTAGCTGTGTGGTCCTCCAGACTGAGGTGGCGCTGTGGCCTCCTGGGCATGTTGAAGTAGCAGCTGCGTGGTGGTCAGGAGGAGTGCGGTCCCTCTCTTTCTTTTTCTCTCTCTCTCTCTCTCTCTGGGTTGGAAGAGGTGAAGATGGAAGAAAGTTGCCGTGCAGAGTCAGCCTGACGTCCATCCCTCTTTCTCTTTTCTTTCTCTTTCTTTCTTTCTCTTTCTCTCTCTCTCTCTCTCTCCCCGGGTCGGCGGAGGTGCAGGTTTGTGAGAGGCCGGTGATTGGCGGGTGTGAGAGTGTGTTGATTGGAGGAGGAGAGGCGGTGGGAGAAGGTGTGGCTGACTGCAGGTCTGCGGTCCAGACTGTTTGCGACTAAAGGCTCAATCCAAATCCATTACACTGGCCCACGGCAGCTAGAGATGGAGGCCTGTTTGCCCAAATACTGTGCAGCTCCACACCGGGTCCATTAGTTTGCAATGGATCGAACGTGATGCTTTTAGGAAACTAGGCCTTGTCCTTTTCACAGAGTACAATGTTTGGGACCTTTAAACAACATGGCTGGGTTTCCCAACAGCAGTGGTGTCTTGTCGAAGTGGAGATTGTTGACACTGTGAGAGTTTTACACAGAGACCATAACCTCCTGTACAAGTTAATGGGAATTAGGTTATGCCAGTATAATCAATCAAAAGGGAATGTCATCCATTTTAAGAACGTGCTGTGCCCCAGGACAGTTCAGTCGGTATCTATGTGAACATGCACCGCTCTCTACTAAAGCTAGACATCAGAGATATGGATGAATACGATGAATGGGTTGCATGTATCCTTTCCGCAACGGAATTCGGTTTCCGGGTTCCTCTGATTGGCCGCGACCCCCACGTGACCCGCCCCCCTATCCACCGCTCTGCCGCTGCCGTGCGCGGCAGAGCGAGCGGCCGCGGACTCGCTCGCTTCCTCTATTTATACGCATGGAAGTATTGACTGAATGAATGAATGAATGAATGAATGAATGAATGAATGAATGAATGAATGAATGAAAACTTTATTTAACAGATTGCAGAATGGGTACAATACAGTACGTACAGATTTACCCGCTGGCTACAACAACACTCAGTGACTGCATGTAGTCAGAGCCAGAGCTCAGCGATGCCGCTCGCGGCAGCACATTCTCGCCGCGGGCTGAGCTCTGGTGTCCGCTGGAGCAAGCCAGAGACAGCCGGCGATGCGATATTTTATTTGTTTGTCATGACAAACCAATTACATAATCCAACATATGTGTAAAGGCACAACATATTCCAGTTAACGGTATCTTTTTTTAATGATTTGTTACGGCGCAATCAATACTTCCATGCATTCGGGACCTCCATGTTTTGGGGGTATTCATCAGACAAATCGGATCCGGGGATTCGGCTCCCATCAGTCGGGCAAGAACTGCGGGTTTTCAGCCTCTCCCCTCTCTCCTGGAGCTTAAGGGGGAGCTTAGTATTCCTGCCTCTGAGGAGGTGGCTACAACATCAACACACAGTGACTACATGCAGTCACTGTGTGTTGTTGTAGCCAGCGGGTAAATCGCGATTTTTTTATTTGTTTGTCATGACAAACCAATTACATAATCCAACATATGTGTAAAGGCACAACATATTCCAGTTAACGGTATCTTTTTTTAATGATTTGTTACGGCGTAGTCGTTCTATATGAATTGAAAATGGGGGACCCTGATGTAAACAAGACAAACGTCTTTCTCAGGTCTGCATCCCCTTAACAATTGTGTGTATTGAGCCGTACTGTATTGTACCCATTCTGCAATCTGTTAAATAACGTTTTCATTCATTCATTCAGTCAATACTTCCATGCGTATAAATTGAGGAAGCGAGCGAGTCCGCGGCCGCTCGCTCTGCCGCGCGCGGCAGCGGCAGAGCAGAACGGTGGATAGGGGGGCGGGTCACGTGGGGGTCGCGGCCAATCAGAGGAACCCGGAAACCGAATTCCGTTGCGGAAAGGATACACGCGAATGGGTCTCTGACTTTGTAAGGCCATAACATCTTTGTGTGAGCTCTTGGTTATATTCTAGCATTGAATAGAAGGTCTGAACCCGAATTAAAAGACAAACATTTTATGGTCTCGCAGAGACACAAGTCCCATTAATTGTCGACGGAGCAGCCCCAGATATTACATCCCAGTGACCTCACAGATTGGAGGGTTCTGGTCTGGTTTATAGCTTCAGGAGAGAGTGGTGTGTGTTCATAAATACTAACTGAACTGTCCTGGGGCACAGGAAGAACATAATGTGAATTCTTAAAATGGGTGGCATTCTCATTTAATGTTTAAAACTATTAATATAATTTTTTTTATCGATATAGTTCTCTCCATACCAGAGTATATCGTCTTCCACAACACTGATTAAGTCACTAATGATCTTACTGTTGGTGCTAATGGGGAAACCCAACCCTGGGAGTGTGCGTGCGTGTGTGCGTGCGTGCGTGCGTGTGTGTGTGTGCGTGCGTGTGAGTGTGAGTGTGTGTGTGTGAGTGTGTTACCTCGTCGGACCAGGTAGGGTTTGGTATAATCCCAGCTCTCGTTGTCATTTCTGATCACATTGAGACGGGTGGGCTGTAGGACAGACACACAGAGTTATAGAAGACAGAGCCGCAGGTCTCCTCTTGACACACAACACACACACAGCACACAAACTTGGAGATAATATATATCATATATATACAGTGTAGGGCTGTCCCCGACTAAGGATTTGGATAGTCGACTATGATTGGCCAAAATTTGCCGTTAGTCGACTATTAGTCGACAAAAAAAAAATATATATAATATATATATATATATATATTTTTTTTTATCATTCCATTTGGGCTGTGGGGGGTGCTTAATGTCTGAAGGAGTCGACTGAAGGCTTCTTGTCCTCTGCAAAAGCATGCAATTGGTCCACTGATGGATACATCTTGATATTTGTCTAGTCTAGTGTGTTCATTAGATGGGTGAAATCCTCTTTCAGTGCCTCTGTGCCTGTTTTCGTAGGCAGTTAGCCTCTGGTATGCGTGCCATTAGCGTTAGCCACGCTTCTAGGCCTCTTTTCTTTTGGAAAGAATGATTCAATTTTTTTTTATTCGACTAAGAGGTTGGCAGTCGACTACGGCTCCTTTCGACCGATTACTCGACTAATATGGGTCAGCCCTAATACAGTGTATATATATATATAATATCACTGATTGTCAATCTTTTTAATTTGTTGCCTTGAAAAACAAAGGAACTTTGTCAAATTTAGACATGATTTAAATGTCCCCTCGTCAGGCTATTCAATTAATTTGTCAACTGGTGAGGGAGAGTGAGAGGAAATTCAATCAGGAAATTCAAAGTACCCGCCCCTTGTAGTTCTTCTAAATTGAGTGAGGGTAGAGCTACGTGTCATTGTGACTCATAGCTCTACCATTAACACCTTACTGAGCGGAGCTGAGCAATGTTTCTGTTTCTGAGCAGAGATTGCTTCGACCAGCTACATAGAGAGAATTCATTATTAGTTATGCCTCAATCTGGTAATTCTGTTGAATGTTTTGTGATGTGGTAAATGAGCTTTGCGGTGGAATTCCCCTTTAAGTTATAGAAGTGGGAGAAATATATGTTCATGGTTACTGAACTGTTAGCTTAGGAGTAGCTTATTACTGTTGTAGTATTGATGTTGAATTGTAAAACGTTATCGGGTTGGCCGGTTGTCAATCAGTGGGTGGGGGTGGGATTCTTGGGTGAAGGGGACACTATGTCATTACCAGGCAGCAGGCCGATGGATATACCGCCATCGGAACGCAATTACATAACAGATGATCATATGAGTAGCTTGGTTATGTTCATGGTGTATAGACACTAGACAGGGAGCACTCTTGTGACACCGGGGGGTCTTATCCACTATCTATAGGGGGACTAAACGGTTGACTCAACGAAGGGCTAATGTTTATGTTTATGCTTATGTATTGTTATTGCTAGGGATGCTCGATATTGGCTTTTTTACCGATACCGATATACCGATATTGTCCAACTCTTAATTTCCGATACCGATATCAACCGATACCGATATATGCAGGGTTTCCCCCCCCCCAAAAGATTTAATAATTTCAGGTAATTAACATTACATATCTCTTGTTGTGGAATTAACACAACAATATGCATACTTTTGACAATAAATAAAGTCAGAATGTGTTCTTACTTGCTTGCCTGGGTAAATAAAGGTTATAGAAATGTAAAAAAATTAAAAGAAATTAAAAAAAATTGAAAACCGATACCGATATTTTCCGATATTACATTTTAATGCCGATATCGGTAGGCCGATAATATCGGACATCCCTAGTTATTGCCAAAACCAATGTGCCTGGTTCATATGGACTGTGAAAATGCTCAAATCACTTTAACCAATGGCTGTATTAACTAGGGATGTCCCGATCGCATTTTTTTGCTCCCGATCCGATCCCGATCATGTGATCTTGAGTATCTGTCGATACCGATCTTTCCCGATCCGATCTTTCACATTAGTAACCAATTTGACGCATTTTTGTCAGAAACTGGCGAAGCGAGACAAGCCCCTCTGTTCCATCAATAGCCCCAGGCGAGCGCGGCGGCTCGCATTATATTCACCATACGAGAAATATTCAAAGTTTCAATCAGTTTGCACATTTAGTATACATTCAGTGTTCGACTTACGTAATGATTTGCTCCAATTTGGTCTGAAACGCCGACGAATAATCCTCACAAAGCGAATGTTGACGTTATCCAGGTGAACGTTCTTCATTCAAGCGAGGCATTCAAAACAGCTGTTTGGCAGAGGACCAGCCGCGCCCCATTCCTTTGCTCACTCTAGTCACACAACGTTGAACGCAGGCGGAACGTCCGCCTTGCAAACATTGCAACTGGCTATTGGACTGGCTTCGGTTTAAATTTTAAAATGCTTCCAAACTTCTGACATTTTGTCTAGCTGCTCAGGTGTTACGAGTTATCAGGTGAACATAACCTGCCGGTGTTTCGTGAGCGTTCGGGAGCGGACGTGTTGTGAGCTTGTTGTAGGTCTGCTATTTTCTGCACACGTCACTGTCGTGCGATGGTGTAAATCAAAGGAAATGCGCTTGTTTTGGCAAATTCTTCTGCTCTGTGTGACAATAAATAAATTAATGATGATATGTAATTTTAAACCAAAACGAAGGCCTCTGTATGAGTTTAAGACGTGAACATTTGTTGAATAAAAAAATCACTACCGATTTCCCCCCCCCCGATCCCGATCCTCTGGGCCCAGGAGTTCAAAACTTTTAATCCCTATCTGATCAGATCAGATTTGGATTCATTCATTTCAAGTCATTATGAATTGAAAATGGGGGACCCTGATGTAAACAAGATGAAAGTCTTTCTCTGGTCTGCACCCCCCTAACAATTGTGTGTATTGAGCTGTACTGTACTGTACCCATTCTGCAATCTGTTAATTAAAATGTTCAATCAATCAATCAATCAATACGTTTTGAACTCCTGGGCCCAGAAAATCACGTGATCGGATCGGGACATCCCTAGTATTAACCATTGATGTCACCTTAAGACTAGTGGGGGTTTAATTTACTTTTTGAGTAAGGGAGAGCAGGGATGGGAACGTCTTTATAGTTCTATGACCTCAGTGGGAATCAGGATGAATCTGACTATCCATAGCGGATGTATCAGTGGGGTTAGCATATGGGGTAAGTATAGGAGGCCAACCCTTAAGGTTGACAGGTTAGCATATACAGGTAGAACAGGAGGGGGGGGGTTCAGGTACTGTGTTTAGAATGTGGGGTAAGTATAGGAAGTCAACCCTTAAGGTTGACAGGTTAGTATAGAAAAAGAGGGGGGGATGGATTCTGTTGATGTGTATTTCTGTGTTCTTTGTACTGTTGTTCTGTGTTTGTGTAATTGTTCCTCCTTCAATATCATGGGATGGATGGGCCGGACTTCTCAGGATCTGCATTCCTCGATCCTAGCTTGGCTGCATTGGTATGTTATCGTACGCATAGACAATTACGATCATGGCTAAATTGAACACATTAATATGGAACACAGGGGGGCTAAACACACCTCATAAACATACCAGTGTCCTTGGTCTACTGAAGAGAAAGAAAATAGACGTAGCTCTTCTTAGTGAGACTCATCTAATGATAGCTAATGTAGCAAGGCTGGCGAACCGACAATACCATGTAATTTCCTCATCCTCTGCCAACAAGACAAAAGGTGTCGCCATAGTGACAAGATGTAATCTGGATATCAAGGTGTTAGATGTGTGGGCAGATATGGAAGGGAGGATAATAATGGCAAAGGTTGAATATTCTCACAGGAAAATAGCACTAATCGCGTTGTATGCTCCTAATACATTTGATGCAGAGTTTTACAAAACAATCACTAAAGTAATGTTAGAACTCCATGAATACGCTTTCATAGTGGGTGGTGATTTCAATGCGTTCTGGGACTCCTCGATGGACAGATCCGGTTCCTCAGAAACATGACCAAAAACAGTCCTCTAATGCCCTTAGGACTTGGGCCTGTGATACTGGTCTCACTGACCTATGGCGCATAGTCAACCCTACTTTAAAGGACTACTCTTGCCTTTCAGCCAGACACAACACTTTTTCTAGGATTGACTACTTATTCTTGTCTCCTAATTTGTTTGATCATTTCGATGTCTCACTGGTTCCCTTAGCCCTCTCAGATCACAAAGGGATTTATTTTACAGCATCGTTTGGCAAGCTATACACAAGAGCACCCAGATGGCGGTTTAATTCATCCTGGTTAAAAAATAAACTTTTGTACAGAATTCAGAGATTTTTTTTTTGAGGATTAACATTAGCACGGTGGAAGACCATAGAGTTCTATGGAATGCAGTAAAGGGCTTTGTCAGAAGTCATGTCACACTTTTCGCTTCCAACTTGCGTAAAATATGTTTAAATAAACTTGAAAAATTGGAAACACTATATGCGGACCTATACGCTTCATTGCAGACTAACTACAATGAACAAATGAACACACAATGGAAGATAGTTACAAAATAAATAAACTACATACTTAGACAACGCTCTGAGTTTTTAATACATAGGATGAGACAAAATGATTACTTCCATGGTTCTAGACCCAGCCATTTACTAGCAATGAGAATTTGCGTGAATGATAAATGTTCGGATATCCCCTCAATCAGGACAAAACAAGGAGTAGTAACAACGGATTCAAAAAAGATCAATGACACTTTTAGAGAATTTTAATCACAACTGTATAGCTCAGAGGTCAACTTTGATCATTCTAAATTTGAGGCGTTTACTAGCAGGCTTAAAATACCAAAGTTATACGAGGAGGAGGCCGGGGAATTGGGGAAACCAATCACTCTTATAGAACTCAGAGATACAATTGTTGAGATGCAGAGGGGTAAGGCACCCAGCTGGGATGGAATTCCACCTGAATTCCACCTGACACTCATAGCCATAGGCCTGTAAGGTGAAAAGCCCTGTGGGCGATCTAACTGGCTAACGGTACGTTGCATTGTATGCGCTGATTATGTTCGTGATTACCTTTTATGCATAGCACATGTGGCTAATAAATGCTGTTTTCTTTCCTTTGTATAGGTAAATAATCTGATGACTAACTACTACTGCTAACAAATGCCTACTGACTGTTAACTGACTGATACTGGCTAATGACCGGTGACTATCGATTAATGACTAGCTACTGCTGTCTAATTTATCACCCGGTGGCTGTTTGTTTAGTGCTTGAGTGTTTGGACATGACGTCCGAATAAATAACATTCAAGCAAAAGTCAGAATTGTTTTCTTTGGTCCGGATAAAAACAGTTGATCGCCTGCACCCTTCCAAAGGGGAGATCTAGTTGACACACATTGACGGTGACTGCTAGATATTTGGACAGTGCTGGAGGCACTAAATCAGACAACTAAATATAACTTCACAGGCACATATAATAAAATACACCAAGATCTAAATAGATGGTCGAGCCTTCCTAACTCATTACAGGCCCGAGCATCCATAGTCAAAATGAACGTACTGCCCAGGATACATTTTGTTAGCTCAATGCTCCACTTACCTCCTCCAATAGACCACTGGCGCAAGTTACAAACTATGATATCTACATTTATTTGGAATAACAAAGGCCAAGAATCAAAAGCAGAACCACCACTCAACGTAGGAAACAGGATGGGGGCTTTGCAATCCCAGATTTGAAGTTGTACTTCTGGTCCTTCTCGCTAAGACCCCTGATAAGCTGGTTTGACCCTGAAATTGCTGTATCGTGGCGTTTCTTAGAGGCAGCAGTGGTCTCACCGCAAAGATTACAAGATGTAGTATACTCCAATACCCGTATATCAAAATGCCAATTACGATATGACCCGATCATATCCCATGTGATTCAAACATGGCGTAATGTACAGAGGTCTTGTGCTGTCAAATGCCCATGGCACCTCAACTCTCAATTTTTCATAACCAACAACTGGGCGCAAATCCGTTAGTATTCCTCAATGGGAGAGAAGGGGAGTTCGTACTCTGGGGGATATATATGATAAAACCGGCCTTCACGCGTTTCAGGACCTAAGAGAATTTTATGATCTCCCCGGCGTGTACCTCTTCTTTAATTACAACTAAGGTCGGCGCTCAAGGCGCATGGGTTACCGTGGGCTCAAGCACTACACCCACACCCTTTTATTAAGCTTATCAGGGACAGAACGGTTTGTCTCAGATTTGTATACACTCTTAATCAAATCCACATATAAAAACGTATCATTGGATATAGTCTGGCGAGGGGACATCCCAGAATTAGACTCTGAGTTTGACTGGGATGATATTTGGACTAATGTTACATTAGCCTCCCGCAACCCTAATCACCAGCAAATAAATTTATTTTTTTGTTGATCTTTTTCCCCCTCCTTTTTTCCTCCGATTTTCTCTCATCCCAATGTTAGTCGTTATGCCAATTCCCAATCCCCTTCCTGGTCGCTGCGCACTTACCCCCCACAGTCGGTCTGGGAGAGTGGAGGCTATCACGTGCTTCCTCTGACACACGTCCAGCCAATCAACCGCTTCTTTTCACCTGGCAGCGCGGACTCTCACTAAGAGGGTGTAACGTGTGGAAGGATCACACTACCCCCCTTAGATCCTATCCGCGCTGAGCAGGCGCCCCGACCGCACTGTAGGAGTCGCTGTTTACTACGACCCGGACCCACCCCGCCAGCTTTCCCACCCTCTAATACTGCCAATTGTATTAGTGTGAAGCCGATTTGTATTAGCTGTGAGCTGGATTCGAACAGGCGAATCCAGCGTCTCCGGTGTTGGTGACGAACGCAATCTCCGCTACGCCACATGACCGCCCTAGCAAATACATTTTAATTATATTCATAGGACGTATCTCACACCTAGGAAGCTGTATGCTATGGGACTGGTAGCCGACTCTGGGTGCACTCTGTGCGCTCTGGGGACCACTGGCACTTATATGCACATGTTTTAGGATTGCCCACCAGTGGCTTGTTTTTGGAAATCCTTAACAACTAAACCGGGGGAGTAAATGTCTTTTGTGGTGTCTGTAATAATAACATTTTATTTAGTTTTTTATGTTCTGTATTTATAATTTTTGTTATTTCTATTGTCATTTCTATTGTCATTATTGTTATTGTTATTATTATTATTGTCCTGTGAAGTCCTGTTTATTATTATTATTATTATTATTATTGTATTGTGTGTTGTCATGTTTTATGTTCCATGTAAAAAAATAAATCCATTTTAAAAAAGGAGTGGGAAAAATATCAATTTATGTAAATTCATGTGTTCCTGTTACTGACTGGCTTTATTGTGATTTTACAACAATAAATCCATAACAATTTATGTAGAAATGTAAATAACATGTTACATTTATCTCAATTACAAGCAATCTAGACAGCATACAACATACCTCTGCTAGATCACATTTATCAATAAAAGTGCTATTTTTGTGATAAAACGTGATATATGTATAAAAAAATATAAATACATATAAATAAAAATATGTAACTATGACATGAATGGAATAAATCGTCTATCTTGAAAAATATAAATGAAACAAGGTGGAGGCAGACAGTAGATTTGTGAGACAGTGACCACCACGTATGTCAAATAAAAGTGTAGGGGGGTGCACAGTGTGCATCAATGAAAATGTGTTCTTTTATACAGTATGTTCTTCGCCTACAATGAGCCAAGGCTAATGAGTCTCAGGTTGAAGTATTCATTGTATTATTTCTCTTTTATTAAACATTGAAATTGGGTCCCACAGACCTGAACGCCACACAACGGTTAATATTTTAGAATTTAATTATCGCCCTAATAAAGGTCCACACTGATTCCAAGCTCCATTAAATGATGCTTAACTGGTTCTGTGCCAAAAACGAGTATACTCGTTATTGCCGTCCTACCGTGGAGCGCCAGACAACGAGTATACTCGTTATTGGATCCGTTTTTCTTTTATTCGCTATTTCCATTCATAATTCATCGGGGCAGCCTGTGCAGGCTGTTCTGAGTGTGTCTGAGATCGCAGACGGTCAATACCGCAGCTTAACGACTTGTGGCCGCTATTGCACTCCATTTGAAACCATGTCGTTTTCTGGGCCGAGCTGAGCCGTGTGGGCGGGGTTTAAATACTCCGGCAAGGCAAGCGCTTACAACGATGCATCAACTAGGCTGCCCCCCCCCCCCCCCCCCCTCCTTCATATGCAATGCCGGATAACGTGGGACGGACTCCCGCGACCAGTACTTGGAATGACGATCAGATAATTGGATTATTTTTTGTGCATTACATCAGAGACAAGGTAAGGACACTATATATCCAATCTTGCGTTGATCTGATATTTTTTTCTCCCGTGACCGAAGCTGTCTGTGTGGAATGTGTGTGTGCTGTGTACCGTTGGTCACATCACAGCACCCCCCCCCCCCCCCCCCCCCACGCTCCAACCCCATTTCATGCGTGCATGAGGAGACATAATAACGATAATCTAGCGTTGATTTCAGGAAGATTCGATAATCAGGCGAAAAATGACAACGTAATAACTGGATTTCACTAAAGGGCTATTTTCGCGTCTTTTCCTGGGATTACTCAGAATCACCCAAACTATATTCATATTCACCACGGTATAAAACGGAAATGTACGGATGAAAAAACAATCTGTTTTTTGCATGTTGACCAGAAGAAACTCACTGACAATCGACAGCGTTATTAGATCCATAGCTATAATATTTCATATAGTTTAAGCACTCGCAAACACGGCATTCTCTCCATTGAACAAAGCAATGGCAGACAACGGCCCAATGACGTAGCGCCCTCTGGCGTCCAATGTGTTAATGATAAAGCAACATACAATAATATATTATTTTGCTTCACAACACACATAATTATTGACTACTGCATGTATCAAGGTATATGTGTCTATTCATCCTTGATGCCATTGATTTGATTTGATTATATTTTTATTTGGAAATTACAAACACATCATAAAAACTAATTATCATGACCCATTTGTATTCCTGAGGATATCACCTAAAATCATTAAAACACTTATTTCCAAGGTGGTCCTCGATGGAAGACATAAAAACATAAAAACACAGCACCTATAGCCTACTAGGAAGAACTAGAGTTTCAGTCCCCCTGTCTACTCAGCCCTGGAATCTGATGTCCTGCCCTATGGCTGCTCAGCCATTTGCTCTTCCCATAGTTGAGCCTTTACCTTTGTTTTAAAAATGCTTTTAGTTTGACTTTGCTTGGTAGGCAGAGGTAGTTCATTCCAGAGTACAACACCTGTGTAGAAAAAGGAGCTTCTTGCTATCTTACTCCTAGCTTTGGGAACACTGCAAGACATAATGCTAGCTCTGGTGTTATGATCATGTAGTTCTCTTACCATAACCACATGGCCTTTCAAATATTCAGGGGCAACAACAAACTATCATTACACATGGGCAAAACAGAGTCCATTCTCTTCGGTTCAAATAACAAACTCAGCAAGACCGACGGCTTCTCGGTTACAGTGGGTGACAATATTGTCACAAGGAAAGATGAAATTACCTACCTGGGTTCCATCCTAGAGGCTAATCTTTCCTGTGACAAAATGGCATCCAATGTAATAAAAAAAGTCAACCAACGAACTCGATTCTTGTACCGGATCTCCTCTCTGGTAAACAAGAATACCCTGAAGACTCTGGCAGGAGCACTCATTCAAGGGTACTACGACTACCACCTCACCCCTGCCCACTTTGACAACCTAGGGTGGCTTAGATTAGACGACAGAGTACAGCAACTTGCAATGGGCCTGGTCTACAAGATACACTACGCGACCAAGGTACCCATGTACATGTCAAAATACTTCCCAAAGGTCAGTGAATACCACGATCACAACACCAGAGGGAGCTCCACAAATCATGTTAAACCCAGATTCGGCTCAAACAAGGGACTAAACACGTTTCGCAATTATGCCACATCAATGTGGAACGCCCTACCCAAAGCTGTAAAGGAATCTGAATCACTACCCACTTTCAAAAACACTCTCAAAGAACACCTACGAGAGACTGCAATTCGAAACTGGCCCCTACAAATGTCCTAACCCAGTTGTACAGTAAATGACCAAGTATGGCTTTGTCAGTATTCCAATGTACAGTGTACAGTGTCCCCCCCCCCCACCTCCAATGTACAGCCCCCACCCACCCACCCAACCCCACCCGACCCACCCAACCTCCTCCAATGTACAGTTTCTACGTCAAATGTATATACACTCTTTTTCTGGACACTTTTTGTATCACAAACAGTACTGTATTTGCAAATCTGATATGTCATAAATGTATAGATGTAGCAGTACTGTCTATCTGTATGTCATGTGTGTCATATATGTTATGATGAATTGAAAATGGGGGACCCTGATGTAAACAAGATGAAAGTCTTTCTCTGGTCTGCATCCCCTTAACAATTGTATGTATTGAGCTGTACTGTACTGTACCCATTCTGCAATCTGTTAATAAACTTTTCAATCAATCAATCAATCAATCCCTGGCGTTAACAATGTTATACATGTGGTTTAGCTTAGCTTAGTCGTTTTACTCTTTTATCTAGTGGTAATAGTCCTACTTCTTCTCTTTCTATCGTACCTATAATGTGTCCTGAGAGGGGCATTTAACATGTATCTATACACACATTGTTCTGTGCAATCTGCAGTTTATTTTTTAGCTTTTGGGAAAGACCGCTATACCATGCAGAACAAGCATAATCGAAATGACACTGGATTAGAGATGCAACTAATATTCTTTTAACTTTTAGGTTTAGATCACGCGTGTATCGATATAGAAATTGTACTTTCTTTGAGACTTTGGACAGGACTGTGACTGCGATTTCTTCTCCGGAGACAGACTGGTCAAGAGTGATTCCTAGATATTTCACACTTGTTTTGGACTCACACACACACACACACACACACACACACACACACACACACACTGTACTGTGATCGTTTTCCTTTTCATGAGCTTAAAATAAAGCTGAGCTCCAAATAAAATAGACTCTGTCTTTCCTAAATGCAATGAGAGTTTGTTATCTATCAGCCAGTCCTTAACTAGGGTCAGTTCTCTACTGAGAGTTACCTCAATGTTGTTTGGGTCTTTTCCTGATACAAGTAAGGTGGAGTCATCTGCATAAGTCATTGTATAATAAGAATAATAAAGGACCCAAAATGGAACCCTGTGGTACTCCACAAGTAACTTCCCTGACTGTTGATAGAGCCTCTCCTACTTTGCAAACCTGTTCTCTATTAGATAGGTATGATCTGAACCAGTTCACTGATTTAATTTAGTCCGATAGTTTCATCAAGAGTATAGTGTGACGGTGTCAAATGCTTTCTGTAGGTCTAGCATGGCCATACCTGTGTACTTGCCTTTCTTTGACTCCATTTTTATATGATATAAAAGGTCTATCAGACAGGTGTCTGTGGAATGAGAAGTTCTAAAACCTGATTGGTACTTGAACAGTATTTTGTTTTTAAAACCCACCCCCTCAGCTGCCTAGGGTTGAGCAAACATGGGGTTGAGAAAAACATAGACATGATTTAATTTGACCATTAAATTGAATAATATGAGAGTCTTTGATAAATAAATCCCTCACCCTTGCATATTCGATCTTGAGCGTGCAGCAGCCGGCGTAGATGTCAGCTCCGTTGAGAGCAGATTTGGCCTTCTGGGCACATTGGACCGACTCGAATCTATACAGTTTAAGGTTAAGGACATAAACACACCAAAACACATAGATATATACACACACACATGCACACACACACACATGCACATGCACTGGGAACTGTGTAGGCTAAATAGGAGCGAACATGCATGCATGCACAAAGGCACACACAAGTCCCTTGGTACGCGCAAGCACACACACACACACACACACACACACACACACACACACACACACACACACACACACACACAGAGCCCCAGTGAGAAAGGATACTCCACCATAGCCTGTATTCCGTTGCGTTTGAAGATAACGATTCGCAGCACGCTGCCCATGGGATTACACACTGTGTACAACACATCCTGGGGGAAAACACACACATTATATGTATCAATAAACCATGTTGAACGCCACAAACATCTCCCAATATACTGTAGACTAAGACATCATTAAACCATGTTGTGTTACAATCCACCTGGACCTGCCCACTTCCCCCCTCCTATTCAGAGACTTAACCCTGCTCCTCACCTCCCCTCACACTCTCTGGGACAACTCGCCTCTCATCCTCCGCTCTTTTGTGGTCCTCTACCCCCACCAGCTGGACAAATGCCTGCACTACTCCTCATGCACTTGTGTCTAGTTAGGTTATCTGTGTTCATCTCTGTTCTTCCTCTAGTACTATGGCTCCCAGTGTGCCTCCTGCCTTTTGTGTTCCCCGGTCTGTTTTAGGTGTCGAGTCCCTGGTATTGTGTTTGTCTTCTTGTATTGTGGTCAGGGCCATAGCCAGGGTTTAAAAATTAGGGAGGTCCATTTTTTTTTGGCCCAGACCGGCCCACTATAATCGGTCGGACACCACCCAGCCAGGGTTTCGAAATTAGGGAGGTCCATTTCTGGCTTGACTAGACATACGGAGAGAGAGATGATTACAATGAACTGGTACATTCAGGTCCAGAATTGTTGGAATTCCCTGACAAATATGTGCAAAAAGCTGTACAATTTAAACCATACCATACTGGTAATGAGCAAATAGTTGTTTATTCAATTAATGCATGGAGCTGTTCCATTTTATACTAACTTCATTCATTCATTCATTTGGTACTAACTACTCAGTTCATACAGATTTCAAGTATCCAAATATCAAAGATGAATATTGCATAAGGTTTACACAGTTAATAGATCACCTGTTTGTTTTATATTCATGCTCAGAGAGGAGTAATAGTTAGATCTTTGTATGTGTGATTTCAATGGTGTGCTTGTTTGTTACAGCCGGCCACTAGGGGGCAGCGTCTCATTAGTAGTGCTGATCAGCTTAGATGTGACGGTCACTCTGGGCTTATTTTAGCCAACGCAATGCTGACCAAATAACGTTATCATTCATATTATTATCGACATCACCATGGCAGAGATGGCACACACAAACTAGCTCAGGTTCCTCCTCCAGCTCACTGTCCCTCCCTCCTCGGCCCTTCTGCCTGGCTGGCTACCTGAGGCTGTGTTGAACTTGTTGCTGCACTAGTATTATTGTGGATGACGACGTTGAAGCAGATTTTATTATATTTTTCAGCATCCACCTCTAGTTTTCTGATTTTTTCCGCCGGCAATTTCTCCGCACCCCCTTTACGTTTGTTCTGTTTCTCCATTTTTTCCTGTTTCCGCATCTGTTCTTCTCACACGAGAACACGAGAAACAGGTGAGAGAGGGGGGGGGGCTTATTAAGAGATGTGATTGGGCCGCAGCATAATGGGCCGCTGTTCCCAGCCTAGTGGGGGAGGGGCTTAGTAAGAGATGTGATTATTGGGCCGGCCCAGTGTCAGTCAGTACCAAATTGGCCGGTCGTTGACCAAACGGCCCACGCGCAAATAGTTACAGAGGTCCGGACCTCGGTGACCTCATAGCTGGCTACGGCCATGATTGTGGTTACTGTCTAGTCTTGTCTTATTGTGTTTATCTGTTTAGTCTCTAGCCTTGTCAGTGTTTCCCTCCCAGGTGTCTCTCGTTCCAATCAAACGTCATGTGTCAATTAGTCTGTGACATATATGTTGTGCCTGCCCTGCCCTCCACTGTCGGTTCATTATTCTGTTTTCTGTATTCTGTTGTTCGTGGAGTTGGATGTCCTACTCCTGTTATCCTGTTTCTCTCGTTGCTGTTTGTTCCTGGTCCCCTCGCGTTGAGTATCGTGTTTTCCTTTTTGTGCCTCTTCTTCTTCCAGCATGTTGCTGAGGTTTTAGTTGTGTTTTTGAAGTGCCTCTGTTGTTTGCCTTTTAGTTCTGTGTTTCTAAGTGAAGTCCTATTTTTGATCGTCACTCCGTCTCGTCCTGCCTGCTTACTCCTCTACACGTTCTGTCCTGCATAGGGGTGGGGGGAAAAAATCGATACGTAGTAGTATCACGATACTTTGCGTGGCGATACTGTATCGATACAGGGACGCCAAGTATCGATATTAAATTTTTTATTAAAAAAGAAAATAATATATATATTTTTTTTGTATAAGGAAGTTGCATTGTTCATTTCAATACCTGTAATAATAGTACAGTAGTCCACACACACACACACACATGTGCATTCAGTTAAGTTGGAATATGACTGTAATACAAACAGTTCAGTTTGTCAGGTACATGCAACACAGGTTACAGTGTTTACATCTGTCTGCTTGAGAAAATACCATGTTCTGCAATAAAAATTATTGAAGTGAGATGAACAGACTGCACTTTATTTTATTAGATAAAACATGTTGACAAAGTTTTACTTTGCAGTTGAAAAAAGGTAATAAATCGCAATATATCGCAATATTAATATCGCAATACTCAACATATCGCAATATATTTAGTATCGCAATACTATCGTATCGTGACTCAAGTATCGTGATAGTATCGTATCGTGAGGCCTCTGGTGATTCCCACCCCTAGTCCTGCACCTGGGTCCTACACACCCCCATACCCTAACACGTTGGACCTGTGGAATATCTGTGACATATGTATGTATAATATAATTGGTGGATTCAATAGATAAAAGAAAATGACATTTGGTGCAAACAGTTTGACTAATGTAAAAACAGTGGATTTAAACAATACAGCAAACTGTAAAACCAAACCACACTTGAGGCCATGAGCTCAGCTATGCACTGCAGGCGTACACACACCTTGTAGAATGAAACAAATACATACAATGAAGAGGGCATGGTGCAACGCTTGATACAACATGTCTGAGGTGTACTGAACACAGTTGTGCACAATCTACTACTTATCCCATTATTTCTGCCAAGGAAGTGTGTATGTGTGTGTGTGTGTATCAGCATCTAATTAGGGCTGCAGCACAGCGATAAGACACCTCAGTCACATACGCATGCACACACACACACACACACACACACACACACACACACACACACACACACACACACACACACTCACACTCACACTCACACTCACACACACACACACACACACACACACACACACACACACACACACACACACAACACACACACACACACACACACACACACACACACACTCTGATATAAGGAAGAGTAGAGCGTTACTATGAGAAAAACTTAATATGCAGACAGGACAGAAAAAACACATTATGTTTGAACATATATATCAGCTTTGCCAGGCTCCTTAGAAGTCGAGCTGGAATCTTGACAAGGTATTCACACACACACCACACACACACACACACACACACACACACACACACACACAGACACACACACACACACACACACACACACACACTCTCATTCTTCAGGAAGGTATTTGAATCCTACATTCTTAGCTGATCAACACTATTGAAAATATACTCACACTCATTTTCAACCAGACAGGTGCTAAGTGGTGACCTAGTACTTCCTCGACCTACCGGTAGGACTAATAACATAACAGTGTGCTACAGAGCCATACTCAACTGGAACAACTACCAGTAGCCTGGCAAAGAGTCGGTTTAAAAGGACATTGAAAGAGTGAACTGAAGAAGATATTGATTATGTTCTGATTTATAATTTTTTTTTATCAATGGAGTTACTTAATTGGATGTTGAATTAGCCGAATTGTCTTCTATTATTATTATTAGATTAGATTGTTACAGTACAACAAAAATAAGTTGGCATCTAACCAGAGTGCAAATGTAACAGTAAAGTGCAATAGTAATATACAATGTACAGGTGATTAAACTGGGGTATATATAAATGAGTAGTACTGAGTAATAATGCTAATCAGATGTACGTACATTGTACAGTGTACAGTATTATTATGTACAGTGATACAGGTATAAAGACCCTATGGTTGAAAGTCATACCAGCCAGCGGTATAACTAGTAAGAGTAGGTAAGGGATATATATAGATATAGAAATAGTATATACAGGTATGTAAAAAGGATTATATGCAGGTATATTCAGAGAGTTGTAACGTTTGGGGCTTTTACTCTCTCTTAGGAGTAAAGGCCCACACCCTGGAGTATTTCACCCTGTCATTTTTCCAGGTTGTCCTGATTGCTAATTGACGCCTGCTGTGTTTTGTTTCCCCTTTATAGTAACCAATTGTTTGTTCTTTCATTTGTCAGTTCTTCACCAGTGTTACTGTGAGTAGCTGTCCACGGGGAGACGTATCGCTCCAGGCCGGGAGGATATCTCACCCGTCGTTTACATTATTGTTTAATATTCCTTTCGTTGTTTTTTGTTATTCATTATCGCTATTGTGGTTCTATAAAATAAAAGAACACATTGTTTGAGAAGAGCAACTACCGTCTCCGTTCCCTCCTTCTATCCTGCTTTTGGGTTCAACATTCCTACCTGAATCGTAACAGAGTGGATAAATATATAAATGGTATATAGTATATGCAGCCTTATTGTACATGTTATCATACAGAATAATATGGGTAGACTGTATAGATTGAGGTAGGTAGTTATGATTACAGTGTAAGGCATTTATATGTACAGTTATTATATAGTATATAATATATATATATATATATATATATATATATATATAATATAAGTTATAATATTATTATATAGTATTATTTTGTGATACTCTTTACAACTTTGTACAGCTTTGTCTGTTGAAGGTCAACAGACTGAAATGTGACCTGAGCTACACTTTGGGCATGGCTACACTTTGGGCTTGACAACACTTTGGGCTTGACTACACTTTGGGCTTGGCTACACTTTGGGCTTTGCTACACTTTGGGCTTGACTACAATTTGGGCTTGACAACACTATGGGCTTGACTACACTTTGGGCATGACTACACTTTGGGCTTGGCAACACTTTGGGCTTGACTACACTTTGTGCTAGACTACACTTTGGGCTTGGCTACACTTTGGGCCCGACTACACTTTGGGCATTACTACACTTTGGGCTTGGCAACACTTTGGGCTTGACTACACTTTGGGCTAGGCTACACTTTGGACTTGACTACACTTTGGGCTTCGCTACACTTTGGGCTTGGCTACACTTTGGACTTGACTACTCTTTGGGCTTGACTACACTTTGTGCTTGACTACACTTTGGGCTTGACTACACTTTGTGCTTGACTACACTTTGGGCTTGACTACACTTTGGGCTTGACTACACTTTGGGCTTGACTACAGTTTGGGCTTGGCTACACTTTGGGCTTGACTACACTTTGGGCTTGACTACACTTTGGACTTGACTACACTTTGGGCTTGGCTACACTTTGGGCCTGGCTACACTTTGGGCTTGACTACTCTTTGGGCTTGACTACACTTTGGGCTTGACTACACTTTGGGCTTGACTACACTTTGGGCTTGGCTACACTTTGGGCTTGACTACACTTTGGGCTTGACTACACTTTGGGCTTGGCTACACTTTGGGCCTGACTACACTTTGGGCTTGGCTACACTTTGGGCTTGACTACACTTTGGGCTTGACTACACTTTGGGCTTGGCTACACTTTGGGCTTGGCTACACTTTGGGCTTGGCTACACTTTGGGCTTGACTACACTTTGGGCTTGACTACACTTTGGGCTTGACTACACTTTGGGCTTGACTACACTTTACAGGTAGCATTGTGCTTTCAGTATTTGTAGGAAGACTAGCTGTCATTAAATTGGCAGCTAATGGGGGAACAAAACACTTACATATACACACACATGCCACACACACACACACGTGCACACACACACACACATACTGTACACACACAGCCCTCTCCAATGAGTGCTAATTGAAGCTTTGCTCAGAGCAGCCCATCAACTAAGGCCATGGTTAGACTAGGTGTTTTTGTTTTTGTTTTGTTGCTGAATGAATACGTTTGCTGTCCCAGTTAAATAGAAATGCCGTTTTGGCAGGAAAACGCGTTGCCCTACTGACAGCGCTGAAATTGTGTTTCCGTTTTGGATACTCACCAAAACTCGCCGACAACGTGTCATGTAATCTGCGCGGAGCCGTTGTTGCTCAACGCCCATGCGCAGTAGATACCGACATCTGCGTGCCCTCACCAATGTCCGGTGACGACAGAGCTGTCCCAAATAGCTGCAGCTACCATGTGTTGTCAAATTATTGTTATAAGGACCCCAGTCCAAGCTACAACAGTCTGCATTCCCTTAACAATTGTTTGTATTGAGCCGTATTGTATTGTACCCATTCTGCAATATGTTAAATAAAGTTTACATCCATTCATTCTGCTAGCATTAACGATTGCATGAGCAGCTGGCTAACGTGAGCTAACGTTAGCTACCAGACCCTGTTAGCTCAGAGCTCCTCTTTCAATCTTAACAAGCATTTAACAAAATGGCCCAGTCATCTATTCACCTTTGTTTAATACATGAGGCGTTGTCTAATGTTATCTAGCTACTGATAGCTCCTGATATCATTAGTTTGGTGCTGGCTGGCTAACGTGAGCTAACGTTAGCTGCTAGCCACAATGCTATACTGTTATAATGGCATATCCCTATCGCGTTAGCATGTAAGCTAACAAAACGGCGATCTTTTTGTGAGACTAAACTATCCGCTCTTGGTGGTCAATTGTGTTGATGTTAGTTTTGTTTCATCAACAAATGAGAGGCAGAACACACAGTGAATGTATCAGTTTTGTTTATTGCACTTTTATTGCACTTTCTTTGCTGAAAAATAAATGCTACATTGGCTAATGGCTCACGGAGGCATTTAAAGATGGTGGCTTGTTGATTTTTTTGCAGGAAGTGTATTGGCACATCCAAGGTAACTACCTCCCCGCGCATGCTCAGTGCTGAATTCGAGACGCGATCCGTTGCGGTCTGACCACGCCTCTTTCTGACAAAACTAAAGTGCTCAGGTAGCAAGACAAATGTCTAACTCGCCTGCCACTACATTGCGCTCTGGAAAGCGAAACTGATCTTGAAAACGAAACGAAAATACCCCTGTGTCTAACCGCAGCCTAAATGCTCTGCCTCAGTCAATAACCAGCAAGCAGGAGCAGAACACAGACCTCCTGTGTGTGTGTGTGTGTGTGTGTGTGTGTGTGTGTGTGTGTGTGTGTGTGTCTGTGTGTGTGTGTGTGTGTGTGTGTGTGTGTGTGTGTGTGTGTGTGTGTGTGTGTGTGTGTGTGTGTGTGTGTGTGTGTGTGTGTGTGTGTGTGTGTGTGTGTGAGTGAGAGACTAGCTGTCTATCTGTCTGTGAAGCCTGATATCTCCTATTTTCACCTGGGAAGGAGAGGGGAAAAAGAGATATAAGAGAGAGAGAAAGAGAGAGCGAGGGGGGGATGTAAAGAGTGAGGGATAGGAGGAAGAGAGCGGGACAAACACAGAGACATACAAATCCTGAAAGCTGCCGAGTGCTTTTAAAGGATGAATATAGCCTGTCTGAGAGAGAAAGATAGAGATAGAGAGAGAGAGAGAGAGAGAGAGAGAGAGAGAGAAAGAGAGAGAGAGAGAGAGAGAGAGAGAGAGAGAGCGAGAGAGAGAGAGAGAGAGAGAGAGAGAGAGAGAGAGAGAGAGAGAGAGAGAGAGAGAGAGAGAGAGAGAGAGAGAGAGAGAGAGAGAGAGATTAAAATACAGGCCAACAGGGGCGTGCTCCAGTAGCACACCACATAACGCGCTGAGTCGCGAAGCGGTCGTCCCGGGTTCGTTTCCCAGTCCTGGCGACCATTTGCCGCATGTCTTCCCTACCTCTCCTCCCGTTCTCCCTCTCTCCCTCTATCGGTCCTGCGTGGCCAGAAAAAGTTGAAAATGCTATAAATAAAAGTAAAAAAAATTATAAAAATACAGGCCAACAAATGGATCGATAAAATAACTTCACTAAAATACATGCTGCATATTACAGCATTTTACAATCGCTTTGGCAAATTTCTAACAGTGAGTGTTTCAGTGTGTAAAGGCTGCTGCAGACTAGAGGGGAATTGGGTTGATTTCAGGCTGAACTGCTTGATTATCCTGTAGTGTTGACAGATTCAACCTGAAGCCTAACAATCTGCTCGCAAGCCAATCAGGAATATCAAACATGTTGAATATTTACAACTCAAATTCTTGTAGTGTGTGCAGTCCTAGAGGTGGTTTTAAATGTTCACCAAAAACAATCCTGACTTATTTTTTGCACATAATCTCACACACACCCAAAAGCTCTAAACAGTTCCAACGCCCCGGTGTCTCCGCCGGTCTGCGTAGGCCGCCGCCCAGTCCGGGCGCGGTCTCGCTGATGGCAGACAACCTGCGGCTCAAACTGACCCACGAGTATAGCGGGTGGTCAGAGGAGGAGGAGGTCGACTATGCGGGGCCTGCAGAAGAGCTGGAACCAGAAGAGGACCCGTTCGCCTTCCTCTGCCCCGACATGATGTGGCACCCGGACCGAAAGCTGATGCCGAGGAGGAAGTCGGCCCGACAGCTGGCGGCCTGGGCGGATAATGGCCTACATCGCCTCCACCCAAAAACCGGCGGCTGCGACTAATATCGCCCAGCTCTCGGCTTTCCAGTCCAAGCTGGTGACTGGTGGAGAGTCCCTGGGCCCGGACCTCCGGGATATCCTCGCCCAGGCCCTGGGGGCTATCCTGCACCTGACCCAGCTGCAGGGTATAGCTCCCGGCAAGATGAGGGCGCTGGCTACCCTCACCCATCGCCATTTATGGTTGGAGCAGTGGGTCGGCGGCCTGTCCGGCTCGTCGATCGAGGAGGTGACGGTGGCCTGTCGGGAAATGGAGGAGCAGTGGGTGCTCATTGCCCACCACTTCAACAGGCCGGAGACCCCCAGAGCGCGGCGTCGCAGAGCCTCGGCCAGCGCGTCCCGCATCGCTCCCGCCAGCGAGAGGTCCTCGCGCAACGCGTCGAGGGATGAGGGGCCCAGCAGAGCGCGCCGCTCCCGTGGCGAGTCCTGCACCCCTGCCTGCCCTACACTCGAGTGGGAAGGAGGTAGGGATCTGATTGATTGATTGAAAATGTTATTAACAGATTGCAGAATGGGTACAATACAGTACAGCTCAATACACACAATTGTTAAGGGGATGCAGACCAGAGAAAGACGTTCGTCTTGTTTACATCAGGGTCCCCCATTTTCAATTCATCATTCATCTGCCGGCAGCCAGACCCCTGACCCGTCCCGCCGTGGCGCCTGGCTCCCCTCGGGGCAAGTGAGGGCGCACCCCACGAGGAGGTAGGAGGTGATGGTCGCGGGACCAGGCTTAGACAGCCTGTCGACCTGACAGCCTCCCTCCTCCACCCCCCCCCCCCTTTATCTCTCCTCTCCTATACAAAATATATGTTCTCGTTAAAATAAAAAAGACCTTCCCTTGTAGAGTGGCATATTTTTGTTGAAACAACGTGCAGTTATTTTACTAATGTGTTTAATGTGTGCTGTAAACAAATAACGAGCAAAGAGGCCCCGCTACCTTTTCTGATAGAAGAAAGTAAGCGGGTGGCGTTTATTTTGGCTTGGTGAATGGAGCCGTGGGCTCAGTGTGCTAGTTTTTACACAACGTCGCCTCAGAGCGCACGGAGAGGGGGGCTGGGTCTTGTGTTGGGCATTTTTCAAGTGATGAAGGGAACATGTGTTTGCGTATGCCTTCCACTTCAAGTTCAAGTTCTTTAATAGTTGTCATACAGAAGTACAGAATACTTTCATACAAAATGCTTCTTACTGTTACGCTCCAGAGACTGTGCTAGACAAGATAGTATCAAATAACATAATAACATAATATAGCATGAATTTAGAAGAAGAAAATGAGGTCACAGTTGTTCGGTATAGACATATGTACAATGTTCTGAGTTACCATATAATATACAATACACAACTATGCAGTGTACTAATGTACAGTACTATCTAGTGCAAAGCAGAAATGGGATGAGGTACAATTTTAGGTACAATTTACAGTAAGGTGTACGAGTTGTAGTGCAATCCTTCATCCATAAATATAAAGTGTGGGGAGTGGGTGCTACAGTGTGTTTGTTTAAAGTGGGTGTGTGCTATAAAGTGTGTGTAGTGGGTGCTACAGTGTGTTTGTTTAAAGTGAGTGTGTGCGTGTGGATGTGTGTGCTATGTGTGTTTGGTGGTTGTTGTTGTGTAGTGTTCATTCATTGTTCGTTTAGCAGCCTGATGGCCTGGGGATAGAAGCTACTTCTGAGTCTTTCTGTGCTCGCCTTGAGACTCCTGTATCGCTTGCCTGACGGCAGCAGTTCAAAGAGGCAGTTGTTTGGGTGGCTCGAGTCCTTAATAATTCTCTTAGCCTTCCCCTTGCAACGCTTGTAGTAAATGTTCTGGAGGGTGGGGAGCCCCCCTCCAATTGTGCGTTCGGCTGAACGTGTCACTCTTTGTAGTCTGCTTTGGTCTTTTGCAGTGCTATTCCCAAACCAGGAGGTGATGTTGCCGGTCAAGATGCTCTCTATTGTACATGAGTAGAAGTTCTTAAGGATCTTCTGGCTGACTTGGAACTTCCTTAGGCGCCTGAGGAAGTAGAGGCGTTGTCGTGCCTTCTTCACCACACTGTTAATGTGAACCAACACAGGGGTGAAAAGATAAACCCTTATTTTTTGGGTATACCATATCAATGTAGTACTATCTATACTGCAGCAGTACTATCTATACTGCAGTAATACTGTCTATACTGCAGTAGTACTATCTATACTGCAGTACATTGACATTTAGTCATTTAGCTGATGCTTTTATCCAAAGCGACTTACTTATGTTCTGTACAACAAGTCAGCAGGAAGGGTACAACTCTGGCAGCTAAGGGTAATATAAGTGGTATTGTTCGTCAAACAGTGTCGAACTTGTGTGCTACAGTGCATAGTAGTATAGACATATTATACATATTATAGTATAATACTTTTCTATGATACAACTACTTCTACACTACACCAATCACGGATATGATATATTATCAAATAAAAATCATCATGTAAAATATCAAACCCTTATCACACGATCGCATAAGAAACATGATTTCTAAGTGCGCTGGAGCTAACTGGAGCAGTAGTACTATCTATACTGCAGTAGTACTATCTGTACTGCAGTAGTACTATCTATACTGCAGTAGTACTATCTGTACTGCAGTAGTACTATCTGTACTGCAGTAGTACTATCTGTACTGCAGTAGTACTATCTGTACTGCAGTAGTACTATCTGTACTGCAGTAGTACTATCTATACTGCAGTAGTACTATCTATACTGCAGTAGTACTATCTGTACTGCAGTAGTACTATCTGTACTGCAGTAGTACTATCTATACTGCAGTAGTACTATCTATACTGCAGTAGTACTATCTATACTGCAGTAGTACTATCTATACTGCAGTAGTACTATCTGTACTGCAGTAGTACTATCTATACTGCAGTAGTACTGTCTGTACTGCAGTAGTACTATCTGTACTGCAGTAGTACTATCTGTACTGCAGTAGTACTATCTATACTGCAGTAGTACTATATATACTGCAGTAGTACTATCTATACTGCAGTAGTACTATCTATACTGCAGTAATACTATATATACTGCAGTAGTACTGTCTGTACTCTGTACTGCAGTAATGTACTGCAGCAGTACTATCTGTACTGCAGCAGTACTGTATACACTGGTCCACTCACCCTACATCTATTCCTGCAATATAATACTAAATGCCTTATCAATCATGCCACATTATGTACAAAATATAGGCAGTTGTCATATACATACAATAAGATGGTTGTTTATAAAATGGGCAATACACATCTTGCTGGTCGCTACGTTACCATGGCAATTGAATGGCATGGAAAATCAGTTGGCATGCAACCTGATAACCGTTACCAAAGGTGTTATATGCTTCAGTGCTGTATAGACTGGTACATTTTCATCATAGTGGTTTACAGAATGTACAGTACATTTTCATCATAGACGGTTTACAGAATGTGCTGTATTCTCGGTGGGGTTGAGATTGAGATTGTGTCCATGTCAGACATTGTGGCCTACTTAATTTACCCATACATCGGTAAACATCTGAAAAGCTTGTACGGTCTGACTGGCAGTGATAAAATGTAATGTGTGTGCCTGTGTCATGCAGTGTGTGTTCTGATCACAGTTATTGGAGGGAATTAGTATAGAATGTGTGTGTGTGTGTGTGTGTGTGTGTGTGTGTGTGTGTGTGTGTGTGTGTGTGTGTGTGTGTGTGTGTGTGTGTGTGTGTGTGTGTGTGTGTGTGTGTGTGTGTGTGTGTGTGTGTGTGTGTGTGTGTGTGTGTGTGTGTGTGTGTGTGTGTGTGTGTGTGTGTTCTTACCGTGGTTATAGGGTAGAGAGGGTTTTGTATGGAGAGCAGTAGCACCTTGTTGCCGCTGTTAGGGTTGTCAGCGTTGGTTGGTCTGGTGATGCGCTTGGATGTGGAGTAGTTGAAATAAGCTTGTTGCCCTGATATATTGGATTAGAATAGAATAGATAGATAGATAGATAGATAGATAGATAGATAGATAGATAGATAGATAGATAGATAGATAGATAGATAGATAGATAGATAGATAGATAGATAGATAGATAGATAGATAGATAGATAGATAGATAGATAGATAGATAGATAGATAGATAGATAGATAGATAGATAGATAGATAGATAGATAGATAGATAGATAGATAAAT
>NC_140173.1:127749510-127799125 GCF_963971535.1 Notolepis coatsorum
CTGAACGAATGCTGTTAACATTAATAGCTCAACTGGTTACAATACAGACCTAACGTAACGTTACAATGTGGCGGCATATTGTGGGTGTGAACAGACCCGGTGAACCAAACCACCAACAAACAAAAAATTTAAAAGATAATGAGACCGAAAAAGAAAGCGGGTGCTCCAGACTAACAAAGCCCTGTTGCAAATATTCAGCACTATGGACAGCTGCTCTCAGTCTCTCTCTCTCTCTCTCTCTCTCTCTCTCTCTCTCTCTCTCTCTCTCTCTCTCTCTCTCTCTCTCTCTCTCTATCTCTCTCTCTCTCTCTCTCTCTCTCTCTCTCTATTGTTGGGTTATGATCGGCGTATAGTGTGCACTCAGTGTTAACGTTATATGAAAAATACATAGCTAAGTCATACTGTTTTTCTTCAGGGTACAGTAGATGAGCAGAAAGGCTTGCACGTTGGTAATACATACCGAAACATAAACATTGCCAACATTGTTCTACATTGCTGAGGCTGAAAGGAATAAACTTAAACAAACTATTGCCAGCACAAAGTTCCTCTCAGTCATGAGTGATGGCTCTACAGACAGTGCTGTGATGGAGGAGGAGCTGGTGTATGTGAGATGTGCAAGAGCAGGGAAGGTGGAAGTGTGCTTTGCTGGGATCCAGTCAGTTGACAAAGCAGATGCCACCCACATCGCCGAAGCCATATGTCTGCTGATGGAGACAGTGTCAGGGAGCAGTGAGGAGGATGCTACAGGACAGTGGAAGAAGAAATTACCTATATTTATAACTTTTTGGGTGGGGGCGCGAGTGCTGGGATTTTTGGCTAGTGAACATGCTGAGTGGCTAGTGACTTTGGAAAACCACTAGCCACAGTAGCTAGTGAGCCAAAAAGTTAACGTCAAGCCCTGGTTCCACCCCTAATCATCACACATGTCATTAGAGTTGTTCCGATACCGATACCAGTATCGGAAATGCCGCCGATACTGCCTAAAATGCTGGTATCGGTATCGGCGAGTACACGTAAATTCTAGCCTCCGATCCCATGATGTAATTTATCTCCTGCCGAGTCCTGCGGAGAGTGAGGATTATAAAATGAACATGTTTTAAAGTGTGATGCTGTGTCATTTTAACAGCAGATACACTTTCTTAAATTCCATTGTCCCCGACAGTGCGGTGTGACGGGGAGCTCGGACGGGAATCGGGATGTGTTTGGCTGGTGTTATGATAGCATTAGCTGGAAAGATAGCTAGTTGGAACAACATCCGCTTTAACGTTACATCAAATCAGATGATCGCCTGTCCTTTCTTCAGGACCTAACACTGTCCGTGACCGTCTATCAACAATAATGCACCCACGGTGAATTGTATTTAAGTTAAGTAGCTACGGACTAGCGTTAGCTGACTATTACTAACGTTATCAAATGTCAATGCGGGAAGACGAGCTAGGTCAGTTAGCTTAGCTTGATAACGTTACCGTGTCTAAAGTTGGTGCTATTTATAATCCAGCAATAATGGCTGCAGACCTGCAAGCAAAGTACAGCAAGTGCCAAAGGATAAGAGTCTGAGGCGGAGTTTCAAAAGAGAATGTTGAATATTTATTTTGCATCAAAAATCACAACATGAACGTTCTATCTGCCACTAGCTTACAGACTGAATAGGGTATATCTGCAGAGCCACTGAGTAGCGAGTGCAACACCGTTTAATGTCCGTGTGGATCATTGGAGTAGGGTATATCTGCAGTGCTGCAGCCCATACTCATTGATTAATGATACTAATACAAATCTATACAATCACCTGTTGTTGAATAAATACCATACGTTCTAGTTATTACTAAAAAACAGTATAACAGTATCTGTAAAAAAAAAAAAAAAAACGTATAATTTATATAATTTTTTTTTAATTTTTTTTTTATGCACTGGTATCGGATAAATATCGGTATCGGCCGATACCCAAAGCTTAGGTATCGGAATCGGATCGGAAAGGGAAAAATGGTATCGGAACATCTCTACATGTCATCAGTGATATTGTGACCCAAATATCTCACACTCTTCACCACATCTAGAGCGCAGTCAGACAGCAAGAAGGAGGGAAACTTTTGCTTCTGGTCCTCAGTTTTCACTATCATAACAACACTCTTTTTAGGGTTGAATTTGATATCATGTTGTATACCATACACAGAGCAGATTTTAAGCAGTTGCTGTAAACCAGCACTATAGGGGCACAGTATGACTAAATCATCAGCATAGATCAGATGGTTGATAAGGCTCTCCCCCACCATACATCCAGTCTTACATTACCTTAGTTTAGTGGAGAGGTCATCCATATATACATTGAACAGGAATGGAGACAAAAGTATTACTCTTATATTCAGCGGATAGTATTCCATTCAGCTAATCTTGGGGGTATTTGGGAAGGCTACGTCAACATACTGTTATACAGCCAGTAGCTTTACACAAAGTTAGGGAGGCCGTTTATGTAAGCTGCTCCCTCTGCTTGGAATCAGTTGCAAAATGATCTGAATCTTCGGGAGCTGGTCTCACTGGATGCATTTAATTTTTAAAGTAATTCTTAATGTTATAATAATTTTTTATTTTACTACCCCTAGTCACTGAACCCTGATGTTGATGACTTGTGATGATTATTGATGGGTATTTTTGATATTTTGTGATTCTGTAATTTATAATAATTTATGGTAAATTATTCTATGTTTTCATGTCTGCAATCCTGTTAATTGTGCTGCTGCCTGTCTTGACCAGGACGCTCTTGTAAGAGAGATTTCAAATCTAAATGTCCTGGTAAAATAAATAAATAAAATAGGGATGTCCAGTCAATATACCTTAGCTGGTGAAACCACCAAGCTCTCCACAGTAGTTTAGCTTAATTTTAAAGCTGCACTTACAAATGTGTGAGGCAAAACATATATATATATATGTTTTGTTATATATATATAATTTTTATAAACAAATTATCCTCAGGAAAATGCGGTCCCTGGAACACAGTTTGAAACCAGACGGTTGCTGTTTCACTGTGTTGCTTACATGTGCATGGCCTACAATTGAATTAATTATACATATTTACTACAACGACGTAGGGCTGTCCCCGACTAAGGATTTGGATGGTCGACTATGATTGGCCAAAATTTGCCGCTAGTCGACTATTGGTCGACTAAAAAAAATAAAAGTATAATATTTTTTAATTTCAATTTTTATTTATTTATTTTTTGTATCATTCCATTTGGGCTGTGGGGGTGCTTAATGTCTGAAGGAGTCGACTGAAGGCTTCTTGTCCTCTGCAAAAGCATGCAATTGGTTCACTGATGGATACATCTTGATATTTGTCTAGTCTAGTGTGTTCATTAGATGGGTGAAATCCTCTTTCAGTGCCTCTGACTGTGCCTGTTTTCGTAGGCAGTTAGCCTCTGGTATGCGTGCCATTAGCGTTAGCCACGCTTCTAGGCCTCTTTTCTTTTGGAAAGAATGATAAAAAAAAGGGAAAAAAAATTATATATATATATATATTTTTTTGTATTCGACTAAGAGGTTGGCCAGTCGACTACGGCTCCTTTCAACCGATTAATCGACAAATAGGGGTCAGCCCTACAACGACGTATCCTCTAGTCTTACATTGGACTTTTGCACAGGTTAAAAAAAAAGATGACCCATTGCAACGTTTAACATCCCCACCACCCAGCGGCGGGTCCAGGGCTTCAAGCAACGCTAAGCTAACAGTAATACAATGTGAAAAGTGGAACGCTTCCCTCCAAAACAACTCCCCCTCCGGCTGAAACAGGAGACACGGGGGGAACTCCTCATGGGGAACTCGGAAAACAAACCCCTCACAGCTAGATTTACATCCACTAACCTATACGACACCGTCCTGGCCGTGTCATATGGAAGCCTCTTATCTCCCATGTTGTCTCCTTGTCTGTAACTGATAGCTGGCATTGTCACCCGCGTGTAGCAAACATGTCGTGACCCTTGAGACCAAGCGAGTCCCTCGAGATGACACTGTAAACCATCATAAAGGCATGTGTGTGTCGCCCGGGGGAACCATCAACCTGGTGTTTCTCAAAACCTAACAAATTGACTACTTGGAGATATACGTTTGTTTTATATTACTGTCCCCGTCTGCCCCTGTATGCTTTCCATCTGCACATTAACATTACTATCTGGTGGTTTATATGTTAATACACTTGCCGGTTGACACGTGAATGGTCATTCTCATTCAGCGCATATAGTTCCAATTTCTCACAGTGCTACCTCCTTCTCTATAATCTCAGGCTTAATTTCTCCTCTATTCCATGTACTCTATTACATTGTACGCAATCGAACTCACGCATCAGCTATTTTCACATGTCAAACACACAGGCTCCTAGTTTACATGTCATTATTCCAGTAGTGCAAATAACACCTGCCGTCTACTCTACATTTAAATAGATACATATTTCATGTATAATTGCTAGTTTTATGCATCAATGCACATGCTAATTTGGCACACAATTCCCATTTCCGTCCTTGTTATACATTTTCTTTCCCTTTTTTATTTTACCTCGACTCCACATTTTACATAAGACATTAAAACGACATCTGCCGGTTTCCATGTCAATATGCACGCTAGTTTTACATGTCAGTGCAAAAGTGAATTCAGCATAAATCCGCATTTCTGCGGTGACAATCGTGCTCTTTCCCTCTCTTGTAATATGCACAGCATTCACATCATACACAGTACAGCGCTGTCAGCTTGTCAGTATGCTGTTCTGTATTTCTGTATGTGTCAGACTCAGAGCCACTATGTGCAGCATTACATTCACATGAACTGATCTGAGGATGAACGCTTTTGCTTTGGAAACTGAGATGAACATTGAATGAAAACTTTATTTAACAGATTGCAGAATGGGTACAATACAGTACGGCTCAATACACACAATTGTTAAGGGGATGCAGACCTGAGAAAGACGTTTGTCTTGTTTACATCAGGGTCCCCCATTTTCAATTCATATTGATTGACATTCACATGGATTTTGTATTTATTGGTTTAAAATACAGAGATAGTGCATATTAAGGAACATTGCTGTAAATATGCCAGTTTAGCCAGATTGGCTAATTTTCAACCGTAGTCTCTGGAGCAGGTGTCATGAGCACTACAATAATTAAAGCATGGGTTTGTAACATATACAGTATATCTACTGTATGCATCTTTGCATCTTTTACATTTTCCTTCAATCCCTCCTTCCCTCCTTCCTGCTATACCCTTCCTTCTCTCCCCTCTCAGTCTGTCCCAGTCTTGGTAACAGAAGGTCATTTGTCTATTTTCAGGCGAGACTGATGATGGAAAGCATGAGACTCTGAGTGACTGAGACCTTTGTTCAGATGATCGATGACATCACCTTGATGACAAACACACATGCAGACTGGTGGAACCGGATTCATCCATTATGCTTGTGGACAGAGCATTCATCCTTCCTTCCATCCCTCCTGCCACCCTTCCTTCTCTCCCTCCCTACTTCCTTGCCTCATTCCTTCTCTCCCTCCCTCCCTCGCTCCTTCCTCCCTCCTTCCCTCTGTCTTTCCTTCCCTCCCTCCTTCCTTACTTTCCTAGCCTCCTTCCTTCCTTCCTGCCACCCTTCCATCCTCCATCCCTCCCTCCCTCTTTCTTCCTTCCTTCCCTCCATACTTCCTTCCCTCCCTCCTTCCTTTCTTCTTTCCCTCCATCCTTCCTTCCTTCATCCTTCCTCCCTTCCTCCCAGTCTTGGTAACAGAGGGTAATTTGTCTATTTTCAGGCGAGACTGATTTTCTAGATGGAAAGCACAAGACCGTTGTTCAGATGATCGATGATATCACCTAGATGACAAACACACATGCAGACGCAGGCACACACATACTGTACACAGACTACACTTATACCCACAGTTGCATTTTCGATCACATTCTTACACAGGCAATCCACACTTTACCACTGCAAGGACAAGCCACAACTCAGAGGATATGGGTGTTCTTCACCAACACATACACTCAGACAGACAGACAGACAGACAGACAGACAGACAGACAGACAGACAGACAGACAGACAGACAGACAGACAGACAGACAGACAGACAGGCAGACAGGCAGGCAGAGACAGACAGACAGACAGACAGACAGACAGACAGACAGACAGACAGACAGACAGACAGACAGACAGACAGACAGACAGACAGACAGACAGACAGACAGACAGACACACAGACAGACAGACACACAGACAGACAGACAGACACACAGACAGACAGACAGACACACAGACAGACAGACACACAGACAGACAGACACACAGACAGACACACAGACAGACAGACAGACAGACAGACAGACAGACAGACAGACAGACACTCAGACAGACAGACAGACAGACAGACAGACAGACAGACAGACACACACACACACACACACACACACACACACACACACACACACACATTGAGTGGGAGCTAGATCTCACCATATGGATCCAAACTTCTCCAGGGCGTCCACCAGGTCGGCCTCCACCACGGCTTCACACAGACCCCTGACATGGACCACCGGGCTGGGGGAGATACGGTGGGCGTCGTCCCCATCATCCTACAACACACACACACACACACACACACACACACACACACACACACACACACACACACACACACACACACACACACACACACACACACACACACACACACACACACACACACACACACACACACACACACACACACACACACACACACACACACACACACACACACAGGTTAGAGGCTGGCATTGTGCACACATACATGGTCTACCAGATCGGGGCTTGATCATACATGGCGGCATGGTGATTAAGGATTTAAACTGACCAAAGGATACCAAAATATAGATTTTTTTTTAAGAATGATGTTCCACGTGTCAGGAGCACAGAAGCTAAAAGCAGATTTTTCCCAAGTTCAGCACAAAAACAAAAGTGTCAGCCAATCCAGGGCTTTCCCCAGGATGTTCAAACAAGATGGAGTCTCAACTGGAGGGTGGTCTGGAGGAAAAGAAATGTGCAATAAAGAAAGCCATTTGCTGTAATTTCCTGCAACTTAAAAAATAGCAAACACAAGGGTAAGTTCCAAAGAGGTTATTTATAAGTACAGCGTATAAGGTTGCACAATAGTTTAACGTTGAACATGAAAACACACGCACACACACACCCACACATAGTGGAATAGAAGACAGAGCAATCACATATTAGACAATGATGCGTCTGTTTCTAAGCTGGCCCCAATTGTTGAAATCTTTTTAAAATGTTTTATTAAACACATGGTGGCGCTGGAGTGCTGTCATAGTGGCGCTGCGCCCCTATACAATAATTTAGGGAAAGCCCTGCAATCATTGTATCATGTACCATAGGGTCCAATAGCGAAGCAAGATAATTTGGGCAACCTCCAATTATTGCTTTACACTACAGTATATAGAAACAGATGGCAATGCAGCTCTCGCCTCTCTGCCAGGGAGGACCATCCAACTCTACTATAAAGGTCACAATGGTGAGAAGAACCATAACCATCACCGGTCATAAATCTAATAGCTGAATGATATATGGAGGGCTTAAGAGTGGAAGCTGCCAGATGTCTATAAATTACATCTCCGTAATCCAACACAGACAGGAAAACCTCTTCAATGACACTCTTTCTGCTATTAGGGAAGCTGGCTCTATTCCTATATAAAAACCCAATCTTTTGTTGCAGTTTACTGGCATGAACACCCATATGATATTTAACTTTGACTCTCTCAATATCAGACCCCTTCATAGTAGATAGATAGATACTGTATGCAAGTCATTGTAAACAATATCTTTGGCTTCAGAAAACAACATGAATTAAGCACCAGTCTGAGACGAATAAGTGCATCTTGCAAAGCATTAAAAGAGAGAGTTGCAGATTCTCAATGGAGTCTGCGATACAATAGACAATAGTGTCATCCGCATAAAGATGAACTTGACAACCGCTCAAAGATGAGACAATATTACATACTGTAAATAATACAGAGCCCAGGATTGATCCCTGCAGGACAACTTCCGTAATAGGGCATAAAAGAAAATATTGTTTGGTTCCTGTTGGTTGTCAGTTAAGGCCATGGGTAAGTAGGGAATTTATTTGATTTTATTTTTTATTAAATTTTTTCCCACAGCGACTATGGATAGGGAATTTCTTTATTTAATTAAAATGTTCACAACAACATGGATGCATGTACTCTGCCAGCATGTTTAATATCCATAATACTAAAGGTTTGACTAAGATTTTTATGAAACTTTATTGAATTTTTTTTTATTTTTATTTATTTATTTTTTTACTCATAAAATAAATTGGGTCGCACCTAAATCAGCAGGGTCGGACGGCAACCGGAACCAAACCATTATTTTTGTTAGGCCCTATGACAAATAAGATGGTTCAATTACTTTATCTAAATCCAATCAATATTCCTAATGCCGTTTCAATGTAAGGTTATAAAAATAAACATATAAACATTCATATAATAATACAATAACCTAAATATACAGCTAAGCCCCATTGTATTCTGAAATGTAGACTTTAACAGTGTAGGCAACTAAGCCAATAGAAATAAGGTATAACTCATGAGTGCTTTGGCTCCTATAGGAGTCCTTGAGCTTTTAGTTTGTTTTAGAATTACGCTACATTTAATAATGTCATTTATCAGCTATCTGTGATAGGAGTGCAGATGTTTCACTCCCTGCAAGAAGAATCACATATTAGTTGTTTCTCATGAGTGGGATCCATCCAAAAACTGAGATAAGAGTGTTCTTCATTACTGGAAGAGATTCACTCAGAGGCGCTTTAACAATGGATCACTAGAAGGCTTGCCAGGGGCAAGGTCATCTCTTTAGACTGAGGAATTTAATACCAATACTTCAGTTGCTTGAAGGTATGTGAACCCCCCCCCCCCCCCCCCCCCCCCCCCGGAACAGTCAGTTTTCCAAACACCCCACCCCACACATCAATCTCCACCACGTCAATCCCCACCACATCCCCATCCAAGACACACACTCTAAGGTAGAAACTCTGACTGGGAAATTCGCCATTTCACACACTACAGTCTCTCAGATAAGTAGCTTTTGAACCACCTCCAACTCACACTCCAGCACACACACACGCACGCACGCATGCACACACACACACACACACACACACAAATAATTCATGAAAATAGCCAATCAATAAGGATAGCCTAGCGTTAGATATGCGTGCTTGGGTTCAGTTCGTAACCCTCATCAATGTGTCCTTGAGCAAAGCCCTTCAACCTCCAACGGCTCCAGTGGAACTGCTCGCCGGCCAACATCAGTAAGGCCTGGGAGGTTGTGGTCATACTGGGGAGCTCCAAGGTGTGTGTTTGCAACCTAAACCTACAGTGAGTTGGCAGTGAGTTGTAAAAGCATCTTTTTAGAAAGGACAGTCATTCAGTAGAGAGAGAGAAGGCTGTCAGGGAGAGAGTGGAGAAGTGTGAGTTTGAATAATTTAACTGGTTCTCCTTCCCCCCCCCCCACTCCTCCAGCACAAGAAGCAAACTAAACAGATAAGGAACAAGGGGGTTTGATTGATTGATTGATTGATTGATTGAAAACTTTATTAACAGATTGCAGAATACAGTACGGCTCAATACACACAATTGTTAAGGGGATGCAGACCAGAGAAAGACTTTCGTCTTGTTTACATCAAGGTCCCCCATTTTCAATTCATCATAACATGACATACATGACATACAGATAGACAGTACTGTTACATCCAGACATTTATGACATACGATATACAAATATACAGTAATGTTTAAGAGACAGATATTCTAAAAGAGAATATATACATTTGAGGGGGAAGAAACTGTACATTGGAGGGGGTTGGGTGGTGGGGGGGAGGGGGGGTTGGACATTTATCGGGGCCAGTTTCGAATGGCAGCCTCCCGTAGGTGCTCTTTGAGAGCGGTTTTGAAGGTGGGTAGGGATTCACATTCTTTTACGGCTGTGGGTAGAGCATTCCACATTGTTGTGGCATAATTTGCTAAACGTGTTTAGTCCCTTGTTTGAGCCGAATCTGGGTTGCACATGATTTGTGTAAATCCCTCTGGTGTTGTGGTCGTGGACTTCACTGACCTTTGGGAAGTATTTCGACATGTACATGGGTACCTTAGTGGTGTAGGGTATCTTGTAGACCAGGCCCATTGCAAGTTGCTGTACTCTGTCATCTACTCTAAGCCATTCTAGGTTGTCAAAGTGGGCAGGGGTGAGGTGGGTTCTAGGAGTAAGGTCAAGCAGTAGTCTGACCAGTTTGTTTTGTGATGTTTGTAGTCTTGTTTTTTGTGCCTTTGAGGTGCTTTGGTTGTTTGGTACCATGAGGTGCAAGCATAGTCGTAGTACCCTTGAATGAGTGCTCCTGTTAGAGTCTTCAGGGTATTCTTGTTTACCAGAGGAGATCCGGTACAAGAATCTTGTTTGTTGGCAGTGTACCGGGTGGGGGGGAGGGTGGATTAACTCTGTGCGATCCAGTTTGGACAGACATGTTTTCTATGTTTAGCCTGCAAAGGATAGATCAGATCTTACATTGGGTAAAAAAAAATGGGAGATGTGCCTGTCAGTTCCATTGTCACAGGGTGGCTGTGGAACTGTCAAGCCACCGTCGCTCAAAATAGGATACAGGCTGCTTCCCCCAAACCATCACTGTGGCAGCCAGCGCTGGGACAACACTGTCATTTTAGAAGCATTTTACAGTGGGATGGCCATTTGCTTTTGGCTGAACCTGCTTTGGAGCCGCAATTAGTAATTTATTTCAGTATATATCAATTATTATTTGTAATATGTACACATTGTACATTTATGATACAATATGTAAATATATCACTTACGCCTCTATCTTCCCCCAGCCCTTCCTTAATAAACACACCCACCATTGGGTCTTTCTGTCTGCCTGTCTGTGTGTTCTGAGCCTCTGGGTTATAATGTAGTAGCCGTGACACCCAGGTGTACATATATACAGTGATAAGAAAAGATGTACCTATATTGATCACCTGTAGGGGAAATCCATAAATACCTATACATCAAAAAAGTTAAAAATGAAGTAAGATAAAATAGGAATAATAGATACAATCAAATAGATCTGTGTGTATATACATGTGCAACATTTGTGTGTGTATATACTGTATATATAAGCTGTGGCTCGTGGTTGAACAGAAGAAATGTTATATCTTGGCTCGACGACACTGATGAGATTAACTACTTAGGTATCAAAGTTTGGCATAGAGTGTCATGGCAGGTCATAAATGTCTGGATGTAACAGTACTGTATATCTGTATGTCGTGTACTGTATGTCATAAATGTCCTGATGAATTGAAAATGGGGGACCCTGATGTATACAAGACGCAAGTCTTTCTCTGGTCTGCATCCCCTTAACAATTGCATGTATTGAGCCGTACTGTATTATTGTACCCATTCTGCAATCTGTTAATAAAGTTTTCAATCAATCAATCAATCAATCAATCAATTCCTACCACAGCGTCATTCGTACCACGGCATTCTTCGATACTAAATAGTATTGAATTTGATCGATACCATACAAGTAACGTATTTCAATACCCAGCCCTACTCGCCACTGCTGCTAATGTTTACTCTGGTCCCCCGTGGCTTAGGGGTGTACTGTGGACAGTGGACATCTCTCAATTCTAAGATGCATCGCGATGCGGACGTGGACGATTCAGCATCGATGCAGTGACAGAACATAATCAATTATTAAAATTATTTTTATTTTTTTAACTCTCTTGCTAGCTTTTATGTTCTTTTACAATGTAGTGCTTTGGGATTTGTTCCACAAATATAAAGCGCCCTACAAATCAAATATATTATTATTATTATTATTATTATTATTATTATTATTGTATTGTTAAAGCTTGTGCTCTGGTCATGCATCCACTCAACTCATAGAAAATACAGCATCAGGTTATTCTAAAAGTATTGATACCAATACTGATACTAATAAAAAGAGTATTGAACCATTTTTAACAGCTGGGTATCGAGATACCTTTCTAGTATCTGTATCATGCAACTAGGGCTGTACCGAATGTCATTTTTTAACATTCGAACTTCGATTGAAGTATTCGAACGAAGCTTCGAATGTCTATAAAAAAAAAATTACAAAAAGAAAAATGAATTACAATTATTTTTTTAAACTAAATCCTCAATTTGAATTAAGTGATTAATCTGATTAAATTAGTCTTTTTCTTTTATTAAATCAACTTTCTTTAATGAATATAACTCATCAGTTTCGTCAACATAAATAATCCAATAAGGGCACGTTTGGTATGAAAGTGATGGTGACGACTTATAGTATAATATTATAATATTAGTGTAGCCTAATCTTTAATTGCAACTGTGAAGAAAACCCCCATTGGTTTAAACTGATTGAATAGACAAAAAAAAAGAAAAAAATTTCAACATTATGATCGAAGCTTCGAAGCATTCGGTACAGCCCTACATGCAACACTAGTAAATACATTTATTTTATTTATTTTCTAAATAAAAGTGAATTTATCTGACTGCTTGTATTAATTGATGAAAAAGTAGCCATGTGCAGTAATATAGATTATAAAATTGAGGATGTAATATATTATTGAGCTGCATCGAGATGCATCGTAGAATCGAATCGAATCGCGGACAGCTGAATCGTAATCGAATCGAATCGTGAGGCCAGTGAAGATTCACAGCTCTAGGCTCCCTCCCTCCTGCAGCCTCAAGGACACACAGTGCCTGGTCAGACAGCAGGGAGGGACCCCTGCCAAACCTTCATTCAATACACATTCAATCATCCCTTTCAATCTGGTGTGCTGAGTCTCGTTGATTAAACTTTTATAGATACAAGGCTCTGGGGTGCTTGTAGAAATATGCTGTTGATATAGCGATCATTATCTCTCTCTCTCTCTCTCTCAATTCAAACAGGCTTTATTGACATTTGGAAACATACGTTTACATTGCCAAAGCCAAACACAACACTCAAACAGAGAAATCAGAAGAAATCAGTACAGTACAGAAGGAATCTCTTTTTGTGTGTGATTGTGTATTTATGGTGGTAGTATTCCGTTGGATGTCCTTTTCTTGTCACAGCAGCTCACAAAGAAGCTAGTAAAGGGCTACATCTGTTCCTCCGTCCCCATCAACCTGGACCCCCTGCAATTTGCATATCGCCCCAACAGGTCCACGGAGGACGCCATAGCCCATGTGCTGCACACAGCAGCATCACACCTGGACAAGAGGCAGGGGAACTATGTGAGAATGCTATTCATCGACTACAGCTCAGCATTCAATACCATAGTCCCCTCCAAACTCATAGCCAAGGTCAGGGACCTGGGCTTGAACTATGACCTCTGCCAGTGGGTCTTGGACTTCCTGACGGGCAGACCCCAGGTGGTGAGAGCAGGCAACTGCACCTCCTCATCCATCACCCTCAACATAGGGGACCCCCAGGGCTGTGTTCTGAGTCCCCTCCTCTACTTGCTGCACACACACGACTGTGTGGCAAAGCGGAACAACAACACAATCATCAAATTTGCTGACGACACAGTAGTGGTGGGCCTGATCTCTGCAAATGATGAGAGGTCCTACCTGGAAGAGGTAGAGGTTCTGGCGGGATGGTGTCAGGAGAACAGCCTCTCCCTGAACGTCAGCAAAACAAAAGAGATGATTGTGGACTTTAGGAGGTCGGGGGTCAGGGACTACAGCCCCCTCAGCATCGATGGGGCACCGGTCGAGAGAGTGAACAGTTTTAAGTACCTCGGAGTCCACATATCCGAGGACTTGACATGGACCACACACATTGACAGTGTAGTTAAGAAGGCAAGACAATGCCTCTACTTCCTTAGGCGCCCAAGGAAGTTCAAAGTAAGTCAGAAGATCCTCAAGAACTTCTACTCATGCACAATAGAGAGCATCCTGACTAGCAACATCACCTCCTGGTTTGGGAATAGCACCGCACAAGACCGAAGCAGACTACAGAGAGTGGCCCGTTCAGCCGAACACACAATTGGAGGGGGGCTTCCCACTCGCCAGGGCATTTACAACAAGCGGTGCATGGGTAAGGCTAAGAGAATAATTAAAGACTCCAGCCACCCAAACAACTGCCTCTTTGAACTGCTGCGGTCAGGCAAGCGATACCGGAGTCTCATGGCCAACACAGAGAGACTCAGAAGGAGCTTCTATCCCCAGGCCATCAGGATGCTCAACGACAATAACACTATGTAACAAACCATCAAATACACCCACAGCACACACATCCACATGTACACACTCACTTTAAATAAACAACTCACTGTAGCACCCACTTAACAAACTTTAGACACTTTAACACACTTTATATTTATTGGCAAAGAGATTGCACTAAAACTCATAATTGCACCTCATTGCACATTGCACCTTACCACCACAAGGTGGCACCACAAGCTAAGTTGTACCTCATCTGCATCCATTTCTGCATTGTACTACTGTATATTGTATTGTAATTGTACTCAGTTACCTTCTCTACTCTGCATTGTATATTGTATATATGTATATTGAAAATTTTTGTTTTGTTTACACTTGTTTACGTACTTGACTTTCTATTTTATACTTATTATACTTATTTCATACTTATACATATATTTTATCTAGCACACTCTCAGGAGCAAAACAGAAAGAAGCATTTCATACAAAAGTATTCTGTATTTCTGTATGACAACTAATAAAGAAACTTGAAACTTGAACTTGAAATCTTGCTGCTGTGTTTGCACATTGTTGTATTTCTCCCAGTAGGTATGGGAGTTTTGAGTTATTTTCCATGTTTTCAAAGTCGCTTTGTGGGTATATGTCTCTGATGTCTTGGTATAGTGGGCAGGTTGTTAAGAAGTGTAGCTTGGTTTCCACCTCTTCTTGTGTGCAGTGGGTGCACAGTCTGTCTTCTGTCTGCCTATGGCGGACTTTCTCGATGGCTAGGCTGTGCTCGCTGAGTCTGTACCTAGTCAAGGATCTTCTTAGTTTTGGGTCAGTCACATTGCTCAGGTATTCTGCCACTGTGTACTCTCTGTTTAGGGCCAAATAGCATTCCAATTTGCTCTTGTTTTGGGTTGATTATTTCCAATGTGTCAGATAGTTTTCTTTTTGTTTTCTTATAATTTGGTTTAGTCCAGTGTGGTTTCTGTCTGGTGGCTCTGCTTGTGTTTGTGAGCAGAGTCCCAGAACCATCTGGCTGAGTGGGCATTTCTCAAGGGTCTCTCTGTAGGTGAGGGCTTTGTTATGGAGTGTGTCTGGGTCACTTTCTTTTAGGTGATAGGGATAGAATTGAAATGCTCTTTTTTGGATTCTGATCATTAGTGGGTATCTTCCTAGTTCTGCTCTGCATGCATTATTTGGTGTTTTCCGTTGGGTGCAGAGAATGGATTTGCAAAATTCTGCATGTCTCAATTTGGTGTGTGTACTATTTTGTGAAATCTTGGTTTGCAAGTGGGCCCCAGACCTCGCAACCATACAGGGAAATGGGTTCTATGACGGAGTCTAATATTTTGAGCCAGATTTTTATTGGAATGTCTAGCTTGATGTTCCTTTTGATAGCATAAAAAAAGCCCTTCTTGCTTTGTCTCTCAGGTCGTTCACAGCTTGGTTGAAGTTCCCTGTAGCACTGATGTTTAGGCCGAGATAGGTGTAGTTTTTTCTGTGTTCTAGGGCAATTGTGTCTAGGAGGAATTTGTGTTTGGGTTGTTGTAGGCTGGGTCTCTCTCTGGCCATGGTTAGACTAGTGTATTCCTGGCGTTGAATTCCTATGTCCTGAGATGGAGCGCCTGAGTCCACATCTTGACGACAAACCTCTCTCTCTCTCTCTCTCTCTCTCTCTCTCTCTCTCTCTCTCTCTCTCTCTCTCTCTCTCTCTCTCTCTCTTTCTCTCTAATTCTAATTCCTCTCCTCCTTCTCACACCTCCCTGCAGAATCTATCAGCCATGTGAGAACAGTGTGTGTGTCTGTGTGTGTGTGTGTGTTTTGTGTCATAATGTCTCTGTGTTTGTGTTAGCCTGTGCTGTTTGTGCAATGTGCATACCTGCAGTTGTGGTGTGTGTGTGTGTGTGTGTGTGTGTGTGTGTGTGTGTGTGTGTGTGTGTGTGTGTGTGTGTGTGTGTGTGTGTGTGTGTGTGTTTGTGTGTGTGTGTTTGTGTGTGTGTGTGTGTGTGGAGCCAGATGGTATTACAACAAGGTTAAGAGGCAGTATGATCCATCAGCAGCAGCATTTCTCCTGAACACGCCAATTTTACCCTGCAGTGATGGTACAGGTCTCTGTGTGTGTGTGTGTGTGTGTGTGTGTGTGTGTGTGTGTGTGTGTGTGTGTGTGTGTGTGTGTGTGTGTGTGTGTGTGTGTGTGTGTGTGTGTGTGTGTGTGTGTGTGTCCGCTCACTAAGTCCCTGGCTCTGTGCCATGCGTCTTTATGTGAAACAGGTCATTTAAACTGGTATACATTACCTCTCACTGGGAGAGAGCATGGTGTGTGTGTGTACATGTATGTAAGTCTGTCTGAGTATGTACTGTATGTCTGCCATATGTGTGAGTGTGTGTGTGTGTGTGCGTGCGTGCGTGTGTGCGTGCGTGCGTGCGTGCGTGCGTGCGTGCGTGCGTGCGCGCGCGCGCGCGTGTGTGTGTGTGTGTGTGTGTGTGTGTGTGTGTGTGTGTGTGTGTGTGTGTGTGTGTGTGTGTGTGTGTGTGTGTGTGTGTGTGTGTGCGTGCGTGTGTGTGTGTGTTATTTTTAGTCTGGTGCTGTCAGTAAGGTGAGGCTGCAGTAAAATCATAGAATGGAGAATGTAGGCCAGAGCTTCTGCTGCAGTGGTTTCTGATAGCTAGCTAATTAGCTGAGCATACTGTCTGTCTGACTCTGTGTGTGATAGAGAGAGAGAGAGAGAGAGAGAGAGAGAGAGAGAGAGAGAGAGAGAGAGAGTTTGTTCTAGTATGACCAAGACAGAAGCAGAGAAGAGAAGAGAAGAGAAGAGAAGAGAAGAGAAGAGAAGAGAAGAGAAGAGAAGAGAAGAGAAGAGAAGAGAAGAGAAGAGAAGAGAAGAGAAGAGAAGAGAAGAGAAGAGAAGAGAAGAGAAGAGAAGAGAAGTAGTAGTAGTTTATTCAGTCATCATCTGACACAATACAATATCCACAACAGGGCTGTACAGTGCGACGAGGTTATCGCAAATTGCCCCTTAATTTGGCCCGTGCGAGTGGTAAATAATATTTTGCGAGTAGTGATTTCAACCCTTCATTCGCATTTCACTCCTAAATTAATCCATACAAATTGGATAAGTAAAACATTAGCTTACAACCAGGGCTGTACAGTGCGACATAATGTCGCGGTGCTATGAAAAAATCTGTCGGCGATGAATGAATTTACTGCGTAGCCCCCGTGCGATAGCCTGTGTGTGAAAAAAATATTTGCGTGTACTGTGAAGTGAATCTGGGCCACGCTATTCTACTTGGTAGTTGTAGTCTATCGTGTGATTAAATACCATGTCCCCGTCTGTGTAGAGTCCATACATCCAACACCAAATCCCATAATTCCTAGCGAACAATCGAATCGAAACTGAATGTGGGCTATTGCATCGCCAAAGAAGAACTTCCTTTCAATACGTTTAAGCCGCTAATTTTTCTCTGCAAGAAGAACAGAGCGGATATCAGTCCATCTTATGACAACCACGTCCGATGTGGAGAGATGATAAGAGACCATAGCTGGAGAATTATCCAGCGCCCTTCCTACAGAGTTATTATTATTATTATCATTATTATAGAGGCACTTATTATACAAGTGTTATTTATCATCTGGTGCCACCTAGTGGGCGTTTACTGCAACTGTGGGACGCCAGGAGACTGGGATGTGGACGCGTGATTACCAAAGGTAGCCGCATTTCTGGCAGATGTTTCTGGTCATGTGACATGTGCGCCCAATAGCGTGACGAGCTGTGTCTTTGCCCATTTCCACGTCAAACAGCCTGCAAACTACCTGCCGTTCTATCGCCATGCTCTAAGACAAACTCTAACCTTAACCAACTTCGAAAGAGTGCCTAAGCTTAACCGTCGAAAGAACTTGCCGTCACGCTCTAAGACAAACTCTAACCTTAACCAACTTCGAAGAGTGCCTAAGCTTAACCAGTGTAGAAACTGTCGTCTGCCAATCAGAGAGCGTCTGCCAGAAATGCGGCTACCTTTGGTAATCACGCGATGTGGACAGGTGAGGCTGATTCAGCGTCTCTGTGACGCACTATTTAAGAGACACACATAGTCATAGGCCTGTAATGAGAAAAGCCCCGTGGGCAATCTAACTGGCTAACGGTACGTTGCATTGTATTATCTCTTGTATGCACTGACTCTGTTCATAACTATCATTTATGTATGCATAGCACATGTGGCTAATGGATGTCGTTTTGTTTCCTGTTTTGTATAGGTAAATAATCTACTGACCGATGCTAAATGCTGACAGCTACTAACTGTTGCTACTGACAGCTGCTAAATGCTACTGACTGTATCGACTCTACTGGCTAAGCGCTACTACTGACTGGCTAAATGCCACTACTACTGACAGCTGCTAAATGCTACTGACTGTATGCTGCTAACTAAGGACTAATGCTACCAGCTACGAGCTGTCTAAATTGACCATCTGGTGGCTGTTTGTCAATGACAGTGGAGTATTGAGCGTTTGGATGGGATATCCTAAATAAATAATGTTCAAGCAAGAGTCTGAATTGTTTCCTTTGGTCCGGTATAAACAGTTGATCGCCTGCACTCTTCCAATGGGGAGATCTAGTTGATACATTGACGGTGACTGCAAGATAATTGGACAATAGCCGATTAAATGAAGTCGGATCTGGCAGTGATGATTGACGGGGACACACTTCTAACGTTCAGCCATGCATTAGGTGAGTAGCCAACTATTAGGAAGTTTTTCAATACTTAAATACTGTCTACTTAAATTTCCCTCCGGGAATCAATAAAGTATCAACCTATCTATCTATCTAATAATGAGACAATATAGCAAATAGGCAAATAAGATAATACTAATAATTGTCACGGTTCCCCGTATGAAAGTGGCTTGCAACTTACTGCTGGAAAAAATCACTGTTTATTTCTCGTTTTGCATAGTATTACATTCCTCTTCTATAAACAATCAAAGTCCTACCGTAAGAGCCTCATACTGGTCAATTAAACCTTTTTGATTAGAGTCTTTCCTTCGAGCTAAGTTGAACTGAACATTTCACTGTCAAAAGCGCAAACGTAAACAAGGTTGCGTCGCAACACGGTTTTCAAAATAAAGGTCACATATACAAATACAAATCATAACGACTACATGCCTAACCCTAATCTTGATCCTAACCTTAATTTAAACCTAACCCTAACCCCTAATCCTAAAATAGCTTTACCTCAACAACAACAAAAATCTTGTTTTCATCACTTGTAGGGACATTTGGTAAAAATGTGGAAAACAAGGGCACACACACACACACGTGTGCGCACACACGCACGCACGCACGCACGCACACACACACACACACACACACACACACACACACACATTTTTTTCTATATTAATTTGTATTCATTTTATAGGGTGTAAAAATGTGAAACATGACAAAGTGAACACATGAGATAGCGCATTCTCTTCCATTTAGAGCGGAGTATAAAAGACTTCCGTCTAGCTCTCAGGAAAACTCATATCTCAAGACCTTTACCTACACTGGGCATGCACGTGCCTCTGTTTAGTACTTCAGTTGAGTTCTAGTTGAGCGTAGTTGAGTTCGTGCCTGTGTATTAGACTGTCAATGGGGAAGATTTTTTTTATTTTATTTTTTTATTATCTTTTTACCCCTCCTTCTTTCTCCCATCCCACTGTTAGTCGTTATGCCAATTCCCAACCCCCTTCCTGGTTGTTGCGCACTTTCCCCTACTGTTGGTCCGAGAGGCCGGAGACTGTCACATGCTTTCCTCCGACGCATGTGCAGCCAGCCGGCAGCCAGCCTGGCCGCGCAGATTCTCACCGGGAGAGTGTAACGTGTGGGAGGCCGCACTACCTCTCACCAGATCCTACCTTTGCTGAGCAGGCGCCCCGACCGAACTGTAGGGGTCGCTGTCCACAACGCCCAGGACCCACCCACGGCTCCCCTCCCCCTAACTCAGCCAAACGAGTTAGTATAGCCATCAGCCCGAGCCAAGGCAATGCTGACTCTCCGGGAGTCGAGACCGCAGCCTCTTGCATTGGTGACGAGCACAATCTCCGCTACGCCACCTGACTGCTGTCAATGGGGAAGATTAACGTTAGCCCACTGAAAACTGAGTGAAGTAGGCAAAACTGGTGCAATTTAAAAAAGACAGTCAGATTTGTTGAGCCCGTCAAACGAGTCGCTGGCCTTTGCTCGTCAAAGTCAGAAGAATCAACTGGCTGGCGATCATCAAAGGACTGGCTGGTCATGGATTATCAAAGGACATACTGCCCAAGAAAGACCCTGGGAATAACGTTAAGCAGAAAGAGGCCGATAGCTCTATGTCTGTTTTGCGGGCTGTTTCAGATCAAATGGTATGCACGCTTTTTATTGCCATTCTCTGAGTAGTATTGATGATCAATAAGGATGATTGATTGACGATGAGCATATCACTGTAAACCCCACAGCTAGTGGGTGTTTGTGCTGTGTGGTGAAATGAGTTTGGTCAATTATAAGTCCCATCTTGTGGGCATATATATACTGTACTTGTCTCCATTGTCGTGTCAGAAGATGCAACAATATTGCGGTATCTCCGTCTCTGCCTGGAGTCTGTACTGTAATGTGGAGTTTCAGTTAAAGGGTTTCCACTGTGTGGAACTTCCCATGACTAATGAACTCATGACAACACCAGTATTAGCGCTGACACTGGACATTTGACTAAATGACGCTAAATATCTGTAGTGCGCTTACTTTGATCTTTAACGTTACACGGCTACATTGATCCGCTGTGTCTGTCCGTCTACATCTGTTTTTAATTCATTGTAAATTATTGGTATCCATTTGTTGGACATTTAAAAATAAACAAATGGACAGCAATACCTTCCGTCACTTTTCTATCTGTTCATTGACGGACACATTGATCACATACTGTGCAAACATACTTTTGCTGGTCTGGACTCTGAGCTCCAGTTAAGCTTTCGTTGCTGCTGGGTTTAATCTAATCTAATTCATGTGAAGTTAAAACTACTCTGTAAGTGAAAGTGAAACCTAAAACTAGCTGCTGTCTGCACAGATTATAATGTTGTCTGATTTACATTCTTGATATAACACGTTTAGTATTTTACAAATTAGCGTTTTCTTTTTAATGTGGGTACTAAATAGGTTTTATTTCTATTTGAAAAAAAGGTGGGCAAGTAATGTACCTGAACACTGAGTAACAACGGTATCACCGACTACCATGGCAAGCCTAGTTTCAGTTAGTTAACAAGTGTTGCTACTAATGATGAGTAAATTACAGTTATCATGCAGGCGCGCTGTATTTTTGTAGTTAGCTAACATTATGCATTAGCAAGCATTGTTGCTACAGTACATTGTACATTTACATCTACTTATGTAACGTTACATCTGGTAAAGTTAGATTATATGTGACCACTGACCAGGCACAGACTTGAGGTCTTATTGAGCAATCTACACATTTTCTTTTTTTACATGATATGAAAGTACAGGTTCATACCTTCAAAATAAGCCATCACTTAAAGGAAAACTCCAACATTTTGGGAAATTAGCTTATTTGGCATCTACCCTGGAGTTAGACAAGAAGATACATACCCTTTTTCTTCTCTGTGCATGCAGTAGGAGTAGGAAGACACGCACCGTTAGCCTAGCTTAGCGTCAGTCACTGGAAGTAGGTTCCTCCATTAGCCTAGTTCCAAACGTCTTCCTACTCCTACTGCATGCACAGAGAAGAAAAAGGTATGCATCTTCTTGTCTAACTCCAGGGTTCCCAAAATGTTGGAGTGTTAAAATGCATACCTTTTTCTTCTCTGTGCATGCAGTAGGAGTAGGAAGACGCGCACCGTTAGCCTAGCTTAGCGTCAGTCACTGGAAGTAGGTTCCTCCATTAGCCTAGTTCCCAACGTCTTCCTACTCCTACTGCATGCACAGAGAAGAAAAAGGTATGTATCTTCTTGTCTAACTCCAGGGTAGATGGCAAATAAGCTAATTTCCAAAAATTGGAGTTTTCCTTTACATCTTACAAATCGGGCGGATAGTATACTTTTCAATCTATGTCTTAACCAAGATGATACCACAATCGCTTGTTTAGAGCGGCAGAGCTTCAAAGGTTTGGAACTGTTTCTCTTACAGGTCCCCTATCTTATAAATGGCCTTTTCCAGTGGTTGATTGATTGATTGATTGATTGATTGATTGATTGATTGAAAAGTTTATTAACAGATTGCAGAATGGGTACAGTACAGTACAGCTCAATACATACAATTGTTAAGGGGATGCAGACCAGAGAAAGACTTTCGTCTTGTTTACATCAGGGTCCCCCATTTTCAATTCATCATAACATATATGACATACATGACATACAGATAGACAGTACTGCTACATCTATACATTTATGACATATCAGATTTGCAAATACAGTACTGTTTGTGATACAAAAGTGTCCAGAAAAGGAGTGTATATACATTTGGCGTAGAAACTGTACATTGGAGGAGGTTGGATGGGTGGGGTGGGGTTGGGTGGGTTGGGTGAGGGCTGTACATTGGAGGTGGGGGGGTTGGGTAGGGGACACACACACATTTTACACTGTACATTGGAATACTGACAAAGCCTTACTTGGTCATTTACTGTACAACTAGGTTAGGACATTTGTAGGGGCCAATTTCGAATTGCAGTCTCACGTAGGTGTTTTTTGAGAGTGTTTTTGAAAGTGGGTAGTGATTCACATTCCTTTACAGCTTTAGGTAGGGCGTTCCACATTGATGTGGCATAATTGCGAAACGTGTTTAGTCCCTTGTTTGAGCCGAATCTGGGTTTTACATGATTTGTGGAGCTCCCTCTGGTGTTGTGATCGTGGTATTCACTGACCTTTGGGAAGTATTTTGACATGTACATGGGTACCTTGGTCGCGTAGTGTATCTTGTAGACCAGGCCCATTGCAAGTTGCTGTACTCTGTCGTCTACTCTAAGCCATCCTAGGTTGTCAAAGTGGGCAGGGGTGAGGTGGGTTCTAGGAGTCAGGTCAAGTAGTAGTCTGACTAGCTTGTTTTGAGATGTTTGTAATTTGTTTTTTAGTGCCTTTGAGGTGCTTTGGTACCATGAGGTGCAAGCATAGTCGTAGTACCCTTGAATGAGTGCTCCTGCTAGAGTCTTCAGGGTATTCTTGTTTACCAGAGAGGAGATCCGGTACAAGAAACGCGTTCGTTGGTCTGTGACGTGTAAGAAATCTGATCTGCATACCTCAGCTCCTTCTGTGGTTGTAGCCACCGCCCACAACAATCAACAATTCGAGGAAGTTAGCGTAACATTGAAATGATGAGTGTCGTGGAAATATATTATCATACCATTGTGGTATTGTATGAGAGGGCGCTGTCATCAGATATCAACGTAGTATGTTTCTCTTTAAGAGAAGCACACATTAGCCAGTCAAAACAATTTGGTTATGATCTATGTTGATCCTTGCTATAAGGCCATAAGTGACATTGTTATGGGATCCGCTCTGTTTTCCTTGTAAAGCAGCCATAATAGTCATTTCAGCCAATCCTCAGGGTGATTTCCAGTTCCTTCCACGTCATATGTATATATTAATTTTGTATTAACGGTCTTGGGGGACGAGAGATCGTCCTCACTTGGTGAACGGACATTTGTTTACATGGTCTGATCTTCAACTGTGCATTCCTTAACAATTGATCTATGTGAGGAATTAAATCTATTTTCTATTTCCTTATTTCAACTTTTGGACTCAGAACAAGTTATTGCTCATTATTATATTATTAATCTCCCATAACATGAGCAAAAACGGGCAAGCAGCGAATACGTCCTTGCACTCATTTCCTAATGATATCGTGCTCCACAAGCAATGGGCCAAGTTAGTTTTTGGATTTTTGCAAAGACGAAGGACTTTATAATGCTGCGGTGATTTCCTGGCTGTTGCTAAAGAAGGGAGCTAGCCTGTACCAAGTCTTCGGGACCGAAAGAAAGTATCGAATCAGTAAGTACATATGTCATAATTAGTTAATTAGCCGTAATTAATTTTATTAATAATTAATATAATTAATTTATTTATTAATCAATTGTGTCAATAGTGTATTAGCGTTAGCAGTACTCCTCCGTGTGTGTGTGTGTGTGTGTCTGTGTGTCTGTGTGTGTGTGTGTGTGTGTGTGTGTGTGTGTGTGTGTGCGTGTGTGTGTGTGTGTGTGTGTGTGTGTGTGTGTGTGTGTGTGTGCATTTCATATGGGAGTTGAAGCTGAGCCATTGGCCATTGATTCACTGTCAGGGTTATATTTATTATGGACAGAAGTTGTCAAATCATTACTCAGCAACTGTCAACTGTCTGCACATGTGTCAATAGTGTATTAACGTTACAATTTTACTGTAGCGTTTCTGCGTTTTTCCTCTGTGCTAGCGTATCAACCATCTCTTAGGTAGGCTATAGTGCAGGTGGGCGACTGTCACTCAAAGCGCATTGCGAGTATGGGCGGAGCCCAGCCAAAAACAGCTTGGACTTTGAAAGGGCAGAAAGTGGTGCACCAAAGTACTTGATTAAAAATACAAAACAGTGAATTTTATTGAACAGATGTGTTCCATAGACTCACAGGAATTGTGTAAAATTGCCCAAAAAGTGAAAAATAGCGGACCTTTAACGATGCATGCAGGACTACTGTACCCACATTGCAACACACCTAACCCCTCCCCCACCTAACACCTTCTCCAGGTGAGCTGCAGGGGATCGGGATTTGTGGCTTTGTTATTATGATGTGAGAGACAGTTTACAGTCGCTCCGTGGTACAGTATGTGTGTATTGTGTGTGCGCTGCCCTCAGTCAGTCTACTCCGTTATGAGCGAGCAGCACGAGCCTGTCTGACTTGCGACTGAAATAGATGCATTCGTTAGAGAAATTCAATAATCTAACAGTTATGCCATTATTATGTCTTATGTGCGCTGGCAGCCAGCCTTTATTAAAAACCTGCGACTGAGTCAAGTATGTGGGAGTGAGGTGCAGGCGGAAGTGACCATCTTTCTAAATAAAATACCCGGAAGACTAATGAAAATAAAATACATTCAATTTTAAACGACTTTATTCTTTCTTTGCGGCCCGGTATGATCCACGGCCAGGTACCGGTCTGCGACCCGATGGTTGGGGACCTCTGCTATAGACCCCTCTCTCTATACTCTGTTATGTGCAAGCTTACAGACTTGCGGAGCGCGTACTGGAGTAGATGCCTTATTCTATGCCTTATTCCAGCCAGCCTTTATGCAACAGAGATACACTTTCAATTTTGACGGAGAGAAGATAATCTCCCAATTCAGATAAATTGAAATAATACATTGGACAATCTAACAATAATTAACATATTTACAAGTCGTATTAAGTTTTGCAAATAAGGAAACACATTTCAAAGCACTCAAAATTGCCAATATCTCAATTTCGACCTCGCGCAACATTTTGGGATTTTCTGAAGAATCGCGCGCTCCGGCATAATCCGACCTAGACCGCGCCACGTCACATAATTTGTATTGTTTGAGAGATCATTAGAATGTGAAATGGGCAGATTGTGACACGGCGGACCACTTGGAACAACGTTAAGTGAAAGAAGGAAAAAAACATGGATAACCAGTTTTCATTCGGTTAATGACAGCTGGCTGAGTTCCAATATATAGAGGGAGATGCTCTTTGGATACAAGGCTGGATGATCGAAACAGAAGAAGAAGGAGAACGGGTGCGTTCCAAAAAGGAAAACCAACTTGTGTGTTAATTTAAAAAAATTGCCATCACTATTAAAGGTAGAATCTGTAACGCCGTCAAAAAGCGACCTCTAGGCAAAAGAGCCCCACTTGGTATTGCACTTTGTTTAAATGTATTTAGTTTTGGTCTGATGTGTGGGTTGGAGTTGAGTGGGGACAGAGGATGAGTTGATATTGTTGGCCATACCTCAGGCTCTCTGAGAGGGCTGGAGAAATTCACAGCATAATAAGTTACTATATAGCCTACCTATACATACAGTATATATCATTACCAGTATATACTGTATATATACATTATATAATATTATATTATAGCTATATACTGTAGTAACTAGGGGTGGGAAAAAGAATCGATACGTAGTAGTATCGCGATACTTTGCGTGGCGATACTGTATCGATACAGGGACGCCAAGTATCGATATATATATATATTTTTTTTATTATAAGGAAGTTGCATTGTTCATTTCAATACCTGTAATAGTACAGTAGTCCACACACACACATGTGCATTCAGTTAAGTTGGAATATAACTGTAATACAAACAGTTCAGTTTGTCAGGTACATGCAACACAGATTACAGTGTTTACATCTGTCTGCTTGAGAAAATACCATGTTCTGCAATAAAAATGATCGAAGTGAGATGAACAGACTGAACTTTATTTTATTAGATAAAACATGTTGACAAAGTTTTACAACTTTGCAGTTGAAAAAAGGTAATAAATAAAATGTGATAAAAAAAAAAGAAAAAGAAATCCGCAATACTCAGCGTATCGCGATATATTTAGTATCGCGATACTATCGTATCGTGACGCAAGTATCGCGATCGTATCGTGACTAAGGTCTCTGGCGATTCCCGCCCCTAGTAGTAACTTATTATATTGAAAGATTCTCTCTGAGCCTGAGGTGTGGCCAACAATAGCAACCCCCCCCCCCCCCGCCCTATCCCCACTCAACTCCAACCCACATTATCAGAGCAAAACAAAACATGTAAACAAAGTGCATTACCAAGAGGTGCACTTTTGCCTAGAGGTCACTACAGGATGCACAACCCATGTGTAGCAGCCGACCCCACCTTCCTCCAGCGTAGCTGAAGAATACCCATACGAACGCATACACACACACAGTCCTCTGTATCTCACCCTTACACACTGAATACACACATCATGAGACATTAGACTGGGTGCTTCAGCGCTGTGCCACGGAGAGACAGAGGCAGGGGAACAGAACAGCAGCATAGCTGGATCTGCCAGGACAAGAAAGGAAATCCATATCTTGGTTTATATCGGTCTCTCTGCGCCTGCAGGCGGCCAGCCTGACGCTGAAGCAAGGTGTGAGAATGTGCTGGCGAGAGCAGTGCTTCAGCTTTAGTGCTGCAACCTGCACCACGACCACACAACTAAGAGCAATAGGGAAGGATGTGGAACAAACAGCCACAATTATGACAAATAACAACTGTGAAACACTAGAGAGGACATGCTGGTGGCTGTATACAAGCGTATGTGTGCAAAGTGTGTTTGTTTTATGTTAGGACTACGGGTGGAAATTAGCCCTGTGCTATTCCCGGCATATTTACGTCCTTATCATGCTGTGATGTTATGCATACACTCATGTAAATGATGTTCATTCATTTGCATTGTCCTTAATAAACAAATCTTAATCTTTTTTTTATCCACTTTTTCTCCCATTTTCTATTTTTCTCCCATCCCAATTTTCGTATCGTCCAATTCAACCCTCCCCTGTCTTTGAACGCTGTTTCTTGCCTCCCACAAGCCGGCTGCAATGTGGACTAAGTCATACATAGCACGAGTCCCCTCCGATACTCAAGGTAACAGCAGTCGCATCTTTTCACCTGCGCAGCTCGATCTCTCAGTGGCGAGGAGTAACGCGTGGGAGGCTCACGCTGCCCCCGTCGCTTCCTGATTCTACTGCGCAGGCGCACCAACCGACCTGTAGGAGTCGCTGTCCACAACGCCCGATCCCCACCCATCAGTTTCCCTCCCCCTAATACTGCCAATGTGTATTAGTGCGGACGACCAGCTAAACTGAAAGCAATGTGGAGCGCTGGGCTCTAACAGGGAGGCGAACCTGTTCGAGCCCAGTCTCCAGTATTCGTGGTGAGCGCCTTGCCCACTGCACCACGTAGCCACCCTAACAAATCTTAAAAGTCTGTGTGAGTTTGGATTCAGCTCTCTCTCTCTCTCTCTCTCTCTCTCTCTCTCTCTCTCTCTCTCTCTCTCTCTCTCTCTCCCCTCTTCACTGTCAAATAAAACAGACATCACTCATCACTGGTGCAGCACGTAGAAAACGGCTTCTAAATGTGTGGAGACTGATACGTATAGTCTGCTGTTCTTGGTTGTAGTGTTGTCGTGAGTTGTCCTGGTGTCAAGGATTCACCTGGATTCATTCTGAACATTCAGTGAATAGTCAGTGAATAGTCAGTGAATAGTCAGTGAATAGAACATCTTTAACCCTTTCTTTCACTACCACACTACAGACGGTTAACCTTGCACTACCACACTACAGATGGTTAACCGTAGTGAAAGCATTAACCCTTTGTAGAAATAATAATAATAATAATAATAATAGTGAAAGGGTTAAACAAAAGAACGAAAAGAAAAAGAAAAAAAGAAAAAGTAACAAAAGAGAGGTTGCAGTAAATGGTTGTCACTTCATGTCAGTGGACAGTTAGGTAATGGCATCGCAACCACAGGAGACACTCGCAGAACGTAAAACGACCACCGGTTCGCTCTACTACTAACACTAACACTAGCTTAAATTACATTACAAGTGGTCGGCACTGCAGTCTGTATATCTATACCAGCCAAGTGGAACAGGGTTCACTTTGCAGTGCCCCATGGACCAGCAGTGGCCCCTGAACCTGAGGTTGAGAAACATGTTGTAATCAACATGTCATAAAAGCAGTCTGTCATCATCACACAGGCTTCAACACATCTTCAATAACTTCCTCCTTTCCTCTCTTCTTATGTCACTCCTCATCGTCCTATCTATTCATTCATTAGTTACACATTTTGAGTTGATATTATTTCAACATTTCTCCCTCTGTTAATAAACGTTTAGATGTAGTTAAAGATTCAGTACAATGAAAATCTTTTAACAGAAAGTATGTTGATGTAAAATACATATATATATATCAACAGAATCAAGCAATTTTTTCCGATATCCAATCTGCTTCCTCTGAAATATCAAATACACATGGGTTACTCTCATTGGCCCATCAGTCACATCTACATATTCTACTGTAAGCTCACTGACAGTGTAGGCCTGCACTTAACAGTCAAGCATTTATATAGTGTCTAGTAGTGAATAGAAGGCCACGCCTGCTCAGCCTACTGTTATATCAAAACAAATGATCCGAAGCTGTAAAAATGATACTTATGACATTAACATTCCACAATAAGCTTTGTATGACAATCATTGTACTAGACACAAGTCAAGGCCATCTTTGATTTCCTTCCAATGGAGATGTTTGGGATGTACTCGTGTTTACATCTAAAAGTGTATTTGTGCACATGAGATGTAGCGCCTGTCACTTCCCAAAAAGTGTATGTGTATTGTGTGTGTGTGTATTGTGTGTGTGTGTGTGTGTTTTCTTTGTCTAAAGTTCAATAAATGCATAATGTCAATGTCAATGAATGATCATGTTAAATAATTGTGATCAATATTTACCAAAATAATCATGATTATGACTTTTGCCATAATCAAGCAACCCTTGATCAATGCGTGTGTCTGTCTGTATGTGTTTGTGCATCTGCCATTTGCATATGTGTGTGTGTGTGTGTGTGTGTGTGTGTGTGTGTGTGTGTGTGTGTGTGTGTGTGTGTGTGTGTGTGTGTGTGTGTGTGTGTGTGTGCGTGCGTGCGTGCGTGCGTGCGTGCGTGCGTGCGTGCGTGCGTGCGTGCGTGCGTGCGTGCGTGCGTGCGTGCGTGCGTGCGTGCGTGCGTGCGTGCGTGCGTGTGTGTGTGTGTGTGTGTGTGTGTGATTTTACAGCCTCTGATGCGGGACTGAAAACATCAAGCTTTTGGATTAATTGGGACGCTTATCACGTTTTAGTTTTTTTCACGTTTTCCCTGTTGTTCTGTAAACTACCACACGCCTCCTCTGATACATGTGGAGTCGCCAGCCGCTTCTTTTCACCTGACAGCTAGGGGTTTCAGAGAGAGAACGTAATGTGTGCAGAGGTTCATGCTATCCCCAGACCACCTCCATGCTGAACAGGCGCTCTGACTGAAATAGACAAAAATCCAATATACAGTAGTGGACATTATGGCTCCATGAGGCGAATTTGTAGAGTGAAGATAGTTGGATATCTGTACCAAGTTGTGTGTAAATCTGACTTACGGCGTAGGAGTTATGACCTTTCAAAGTTCAAGTTCAACGTTTTTTTATCATTCAATTTGGGCTGTGGGGGTGCTTAATGTCTGAAGGAGTCGACTGAAGGCTTCTTGTCCTCTGCAAAAGCATGCAATTGGTCCACTGATGGATACATCTTGATATTTGTCTAGTCTAGTGTGTTCATTAGATGGGTGAAATCCTCTTTCAGTGCCTCTGTGCCTGTACATGCGTGCATGCATGCGTGTACGCATATACTTGTATGCTTTCCAGAGCTTTGCCTTAAGGGTTTGAAATTACCAGTATGTGTCTGTTGGCACAAGCATACAGTACATGATACATCTCAATGTGTGTGTGTGCGTGTGTGTGTGTGCGTGTGCGCGCGCGTGTGTGTGTGTGTGCGTGATATTTGGGCCTGAGTTTAGTCAGTAGGGCAGTAATGCAAAAACTGCATGACCACAATAACTGGAGGCATACTGCAGGGCTGGGCACAATACATACATAACTGACATTAATAAATAAATGTTTTACTACTAAATTACTAATTCATTACCAGTAGGAGTGTAACAATAGATACACACATTTTCAGATTCAATACGAATTTCAATTAGATTTTTGAATCTTTATGTGTGAAAATTTATTAAAGCGCTCTGATTATAGAGCATACACTGTGTATACTGTAGGTATACTAGTTAGTAGACAGCTAGATTTGGCTGGGGGAAATACAGATGTTATTTCAACTTCGCAAACAATGAAGATTTGCCTTAAACCTACTGCTAATAGCAGTAGCCAATAGCCATACCACACCAGCACTTAAACTAAGAGAAAGGATGAGAGACGTAGGGGAGAGAATGAGAGGAGAATTGTCTTACACTGTATTGAACACATACACTTATTATCATCAGTGTATCTGTCTGTCTGCCGGGCTGTCTATCTGCCTCTCTATCTGTCTGTCTGCCGGGCTGTCTATCTGCCTGTCTGTTTATCTGCACGTCCATCTGTCTGTCTATCTGCCTGTCTATCTGTCTGTCTGCCAGGCTGTCTATCTGCCTGTCTGTCTATCTGCCTGTCTGCCAGGCTGTCTATCTGCCTGTCTGTCTATCTGCCTGTCTGCCAGGCTGTCTATCTGCCTGCCTGCCTGGCTGTCTATCTGCACGTCTATCTGTCTGTCTGCCATGCTGTCTATCTGCCTGTCTATCCGTCTGTCTGCCAGACTGTCTATCTGTCTGTCTACCTGCATGTCTATCTGTCTGTCTGCCAGGCTGTCTATCTGCATGTCTATCAGCATGTCTATATGTCTGCCAGGCTGCTAGGTCATATTTGGTATTCATGCATTGAGATTGAATTTAGGCCTGTTGTTTTCCATTATAAGCTAATTACCATCACTGTTCTGTTCTGCTTGAATAGAGACACCTGCACCATGTTATCTACACACACACACACACACACACGTGCACACGCGTGCACATGCATGCACACACGCCTACACACACATGCAGATTAACACAACAACATAAATGTTTAATACTGATTTCCTACTACCTGTTGAGAGGCTCCTTGCTTAGGCCCCCTCTCATGTTTATCACACACACACACACACACACACACACACACACACACACACACACACACACACACACACACACACACACACACACACACACACACACACACACACCAAAAGCTATCTTCCTCACTACAGGTGATTCTTTATATTAAAATAATTATCGAATTCACCATCACCATGCACCATGCACCATGCGGTAAATTCACATACCGGTAGATAGATAGATACAGAAATCAAGCAATAGCAAATTCTTGTAGGGACTGATTACATTATGTTAGACTAAGATAAGTTTGGATTTAGTTGTAGTTTAGTTTTAGGTACTTAGAACTTTGAACAAAGGCTATTGGAGTAGTGGTTAGCAACCTAGTGAGCTGAGCTCAACACAACTGCACTCAACTGCTAAAGCACACATGGAAATACACTCAATCGAAAAACTGCAATAGTACACGCATGTCTATTCTTGCATGCACATCCATTTATAAAGACCCACAAGCACACACTGAGAGAAAAGTCACCCTAAAAGTTGATACTATCAACATTTGTTTATTATGTCTTATTGTCTTTATATATTCAATATGTATTTATTGATTTATTTTAATTTTATATACAGTATGTATATATTTTCTATTCTAGTGTTTTGTCTTGTTATAATTTTTACATTATTGTAAATGAGGGCAACCTCAATGATCCTTCGAGATTTAAATAAAGGTTTTGAATGAATGAATGAAAGATAGGTTTGAAGCCTTCAATGAGGATGTCTATAAAATAAAGGCCTATTCTTGTATTTCCACCTGTGTGTGTGTGTGTGTGTGTGTGTGTGTGTGTGTGTGTGTGTGTGTGTGTGTGTGTGTGTGTGTGTGTGCGTGCGTGCGTGCGTGCGTGCGTGCGTGCGTGCGTGCGTGCGTGTGTGTGTGTGTGTGTGTGTGAGAGTGTGTGTTTTCAAGATTCAAGAGTTTTATTTAGGGATGCCCCGATGTTTTTTGTCACCGATACCGATCACCAATCGTCTATGAGCCATATCGGCTGATACATTGCCGATACCGATCGTTTTTGGTTTTGGTATAGCAGCTGTCAGTATTATACTGTAGGTCTAACACAGGCCTTCTCAAAGTCCGAACTCCGGTTCAGATCCGGACCGAACCACAACTGTCTCTGGACTCTGAGCAAATTATACTTTTCATATGTATTATCTGTATTATCTGCGAGACATCGCCACAACGCAACGAGTCAAAATTCTCCGCTCTCTCTAATACAAGCAGCGTCTTTGCATGTCCGACTGCTCCACTGTCTGTGTGTGTGTCTGTCTACTCTGCTTTGGTCCAATCACATTCCCCCATCCACATACAATAAAACACATGTATAATCACCACCTTCTCTTCATTTTCGCTGCATTGAATTACAGGTCACTCTTTATGTTAGCTAGCAGTTAGCTGACGTTGCTAGCTGCTAGTAACATCAACCAGTGTTTGACTAGCTAGCTAGCTACCTGGTAGATCGAAGCCCATTATAGAATAATAGAAGATAATATGATAGAAGCCCATCTCCTACTGTAAATAACCTGCACACTGTGTGTGTGTGTGTGTGTGTGTGTGTGTGTGTGTGTGTGTGTGTGTGTGTGTGTGTGTGTGTGTGTGTGTGTTCTTAACATTTATTTGAACATAATTGGACAATGCCATGCATTGTTGCCACTCTCAAACTTAAACTGGTGACTGAACCACGACAGTCAACATAACATATCAAAGTGCTTGACTTAAACATAACATATATCAAAGTGCTTGACTTAAACTTAAAAGTCTCTTCTAACATACAAAATAACTGTGTTCCTCAATATACATTTAACATATTACAACGTAGGCTATGTGTTACAGCACTACTTTTGGTGTCCCCCCCAGGAATTGCTCTTGAGAAAATGTAATGTAATTGTCCCCCCCCCAAAGGTGATATCAGATTTTCGCCCCTGACGTTAGCGTAATATGTTACTAAGCTGGGCCAAACAGCAGTTCAAAGTGGAGCAGTCCTCTCTGTGCGGGTTTACTTTTGTTTTCATTCAAGTTGATTTTGAACAATGGGATAACATTAGGTGAATGGGAAAGGCTGAGACTCCTCTCTCTGTCTTTTTCTCTCACGCTCCCTCTCTCTCTCTCTTTAATCGTGAAAATTGTGATATTTCCTCTGACAATAATTCAATCAAAATCTCAAATCATGACATCCATAGTGAGCAGATCTACTGTACCAACACACAAACACACTGCAGTTTATCAAAACCCTTCCTTTGCATCTAAATCTTATTATGTCCAGGCTTTTGAAGAATGGTGTCTTTCACTGACCCGAGAAGAAGACACTGAGATATTGATAAATGACAGCCGTTAATCAGAATTAGCAGTGTGAGCAGGTGCAGTGAGATGTATAAATTCCGCCCGCCAAAAGTTTGTGTGTGTGTGTGTGCGTGTGTGTGTGTGTGTGTGTGTGTGTGTGTGTGTGTGTGTGTGTGTGTGTGTGTGTGTGTGTACAACGGTGGCTGTGTTGATGATTATGTCATGAAATTGGGTCCGTTTGCTTATTTTCCATAATATTTACAGAATTTGAAAAGATTAGATTTTCAAAGCGTCCATAGTGGTTTATTTCTTGCCATTAGGGGGTTAGGGTTACCCAGACAGAAAGATTAGGAGAAGGTAAAATCTCATCCCTGTGCCCACCCCAACACTTGCTCAGTGTTGGGAAACAGTCCCCTAACCCTAACCCTAACCCCAACCCTAACCCCAACCCTAACCCCAACCCCAACCCCAACCCTAACCCTAACCCTAACACAAACGGGAATATAAGGGGTTACAATTTGGAAATCTTTGGAATCTTTGATAGATATGTTGAGTTAGGTTCATAGTGGTATTCATAAAAAAAGAATTGGAACGAAATATTACAAATTAAGTTTTTTATGACCTTGAACGTGATGCAATATTTTCATGCACTGACATGCCAACTCTGTCAGTTACCTAACAAGGCACAAGGGTTAACTCTTTCAGTGCCACGCCTGGTTTTCCGTTTTACCGCTTGAATGCCACCATCGGCACCAATGTTAACGTTAATATCGCCTAATCTATGTTTTAAATTATGGCTATGTGTCTAATCTGCCCATCGCATTATCAAAGACTATTTTCCAGTCAGTGCTGTGAAGACAGATTGTTTTTTTATCGCGTCGTTTCCGTTTCAGAGCAGTTAGAAAAGCCCCCGTTTTGATATAAAAAACAGCTCATTCTGGAGCATTCTATGAAAATCGTCTATTAGTGGAATATTCCACAACGTTGATATTCGTCTGCCTTTTTATGAATCGTTTTCAAATAAACGCTAGATGATCAATATTATACGTGCACGCAAGCACATTACGGCCGCGCACTGATAATCGCTCCGTTGATTTCCTCTTGGACTTTTACAGTGAAACCGAAAGAAGACATTTCACAAAACAGCTTATAACTTCATCAAACTTACTCCGATTATCCTACCACTGATAACATAGAGTCCTTACCTGACATCAGATGGTATCCAACTGGTATATTCCAATTCCTGATCACCATTCGAAAAAATCGATACGTGTATGGATCCAACGCGACACAGTAGATCTCCATTATCCGCGGGGCTCTGAGGCTCCAGAATGAACTGTGGTAACCCCGGCTGGATCAGTGAACTGGAAAATGTGGAGTACCGGATTTTTTTCCCCATTCATTTTCATTGAGTCCATTCCAAAATCACTTATGTCATCTGGGAGACGACAGGGGGCGCTTTTTTCCACAGTGATCACCGGCACAGCTCGGCTATAGTCGGGTAGGCTCGGGTGATGCAATAATTTTTCAGATCGCAAAAAAAATTAAAAATTAATAATTCCGAGAAATCTCGTGAGTGGCACGCAACCACCTATAAAAAAACCCGAGAAATCTCGTGAGTGGCACTGAAAGAGGGACATCTCTTTGAAATAAATGACATTTTACAGTTTTTTTCTGATTTCTTAAAATTATTATTTTGTATTATTTAACTATTGCACTGCACTGGCAGTTCAACTGCATTGAACTGAACTGAATGGAAAAAAAGAAACCTCATAACCTAACTGGCAGTGAACATTGAACTACACTGGCAGTGGCACTGTTTGCAGATGTACTGTTATTAAATTAGTTAAAAACATAATTTTTTATTGTTTTTTTTTGTTAAATCCAAAGGAGAAAATATAAAATCAGAGAAATCCGAAAACGGGAAAAGATAAAAACGGATTTCATAGGGCCCTAGTTAAGGTGAGTTAATAAATTCACTCTGAAAATCTGCTCCGCTCTGATAAACTGACTCTTTGTTCAGAGCGTCCAGTGTGCACTCAGAGCCCTCAGAATTTCAGAACAACTTGAGTGCGCTCGCTCTGACACTGGTTGTAAATAGGTATGAGTGTTGTATGTGCCTCCCTCAGTGTTTCCCATTAATTACATAGACTGATACATTGCCAATAGTATATCCAGTATATTTTTATATTTTCTAAAAAATAAACCAGTAACCACTTTTGCTTCATTTCTTTGATGGCTCAAATGTATGCTCTAGTCTAGTCGATTTTGTGTTTTGAGCACAAAGTTCATCATAGATCTGGCCTCTTTATTTTGCTCTCAAAGTGCACCAGATTGATGCATTTAACTTTCAAATGTACAAAAAAGAAAATGTCAGGGGAGCGTGCCCCCGGACCCCCCTAGAGGGTCCGAGGTTCACCCACCACAGTCTCACAAAATCCTGTGGGAAACACTCTCCCTGTATTGTAAATAGTTCATATGTGTGTTGTCACTACTGTATGTATAATTGTAAATAAGTGTATTTATGTGTTAATATTTATTTACCTAATTTATGTGCAATCGTTTCATTTCAGCTCAGTGTAGAGAAATGCACGGATACTAACAACCACCTTACTGCGGGCGTTTATGACGACACTGTTGACACCACGTATCTGTGACACGTGCGCCCCGCGGCAACACTAGTAGTTTTGGGGGGCCTACCACCCCCCCTGAAAAAAATCCTGAATTGGATTATGTGTGTGTGTGTGTGTGTGTGTGTGTGTGTGTGTGTGTGTGTGTGTGTGTGTGTGTGTGTGTGTGTGTGTGTGTGTGTGTGTGTGTGTGTGTGTGTGTGTGTGTGTGTGTGTGTGTGTGTGTGTGTGTGTGTGTGGGTGGGTGGGTGGGTGGGTGGGTGGGTGGGTGGTGTGTGTGTGTGTGGATTAAATACATCAAGCTTCTGGATTCATGTTGACACCTTGGGGGTGTCTTTTCATGTTCCGCTGTTTAAACAAATTGGTTTTGAACTAAATGAGCAGCAGCTTCATAATGTAAACAAGTCTCTGGTGCAGCACCTGACATTAGCCAGCTTGTTTATTCTGGATTTGGAGCCTCATTTATAAAAGTGTCTTCCTCTTTGATGTAGAGACACTGAATTACACAACGTATTCAAAAACACACAAACGTCTGCATTGGTTAATATGAATTTGTTTGACGATTTCCTTCCTTCTTTATTTATATTTTTTGGGTGCAGTGCAGACACAGGGTATTTCATACTTAAATATTTTAACTAACACTAAACGTTTGCCTCTATGTGTGTGTGTGTGTGTGTGTATGTGTGTGTGTGTGTGTGTGTGTGTGTGTGTGTTTAGTTTGTATGTAGTGTTTGTGTGTGGTGAGAGAGAGCAACAATTATTGTGTTAGTCTTTCCAAGACTGCAGCAATGCTCTCTCTCTCTCTCTGTTTTCCCCCCTCCTCGTTCCATATCTATCTGTTTCTTTCATCCTCTTCTCTCTCTATATCTCCTTTCTCTTTCTCTCTCTCTATCTCTCTCTCTCCCCGCGTCTCTGTCTTCATGTTCAAAGCAGGCGCTAGGATCTATAAATATAGTCTTTCTGTGCCGCAGGCTACAAAAGCACCCACTGCAATCCATGACGTTCCTAATCGCTTGAGCGTGACATTTAGTCACGGTTTCACTCATCATCCATAACTCCCTGTCCTTCTCTCTGTCTCCATCTCTCCCTCTCTTTCTCTCCTTCTCTCTCTCTGTCTCCATCTATCCCTCTTCCTCTCTCTATCTCCCCCTCTCTTTCTCTCATTCTCTCCTTCTCTCTCTCCCTGTCTCCATCTATCCCTCTCCCTCTCTCCTTTTATCTCTCCATTTCCCTATCTTTATCTCCTTATCTCTCTGTCTCCATCTCTCCCTCTCCCCTTTTCTCCCTCTCCATCTCTCCATTTCCCTATCTTTCTCTCGTTATCTCTGTCTCCATTTATCCCTCTCCCTGTCTCCCTCTCTTTCTCTCCCTCTCTCTCTGTCTCCATCTCTCCCTCTCTTTCTCTCTTTCCCTGTATCCCTCTCTTTCTCTCCTTCTCCCTCCCTCTCTCTGTCTCCATCTCTCCCTCTCTTTCTCTCCTTCCCTGTCTCTCTCCCTGTCTCCCTCTCTTTTTCTTCTTCTCTCTCTGTCTCCATCTCACCCTCTCCTTCTCTCTATCTCCCTCTCTTTCTCTCTCTCTGTTGAAGAAAGATGAAGATGGGGTTAATTATCTTACTAATCCATGCTCTCTTCCTTTTTTCCTCTTACAGTAAATCTCTTTTTCTCTCACCTCCTCCCCCTCGTTCTCAAGCATGTGCATGTACATAAACACACACACACACACACACACACACACACACACACACACACACACACACACACACACACACACACACATCATATAAAAAACCGGCAGACTCATTTTTCAAACCCTTGTATCTCAAGAGGGGGAAAAGAAACAAACCTTCTTTTCAGATGAACACCCATTAATCATTGAGACTCTACACAGGCAACATGTTCTGTATGGTTCCATGAGAATTTATGAACATGGGAATATGTACTAATACACATGCAGTAGTACATTATGCACCCACACGTATATGCCATCTTTCCTGCAGCACACAAGTACACACAGGCCCTCATCGCCCACTCTCTCTCTCTCTCTTTTCTCTACGCCTCACACCCCTTTTCTCTCTTTGCAGGAGATTTCTCAAAGGTAGAAAGATTAACATAATCCTAAATTAGCCCACAGTAGAAGACAGTTGATTTAGTGTGTGGTTTTTACTCCATTAGTCTGTGTGCATTACATCTGCTTATCGCAGCATTTATCATTCCCATTCTCTCCCCCCTCTCTCCATCTCCCACTCTCTCTCTCTCTCCACCACCCATCCCTCTCTCTCTGCCCCCCCTCTCTGTCCCTCTCTCTCTCTCTCTCTCTCTCATGGTTCATATAGCGTCTCAGTTAGCTGATGTCCTTCCAGTCCTGATGAGTCAGACACAACTGACCTTAGAGAGAGAGAGAGAGAGAGAGAGAGAGAGAGAGAGAGAGAGAGAGAGAGAGAGAGAGAGAGAGAGAGAGAGATACACAGACAGGGAAAGAGACAGAGAGAGAAAGAGACAGAGAAGGGGAAGGTGGAATGGTTAGGAGAGGAGAGTGAGGTATAAATGACCAGTGGAAAGGATGAGCTGCCCTCCAGCCTAGATGTTGCTGTCCATTATGCGGACAAATAGTACAGCTGCTGTCCCCTGCATCCCTCAGTGAGGGCCAGTCTGCAGCCTTCAGACTGGTTTACACTGAAGCTGATAGGAGGGTAGAGAGAAGCAGCTGTAGTCCCTTCCAGGTCTGTCACTTGTTATCACAATAAAGCAGTGCAACACAGGGCCTGGGACCTTATACTGTATAATATTTATGATATAGAGGACCTGGGACCTTGTATATACTGTATAATATGTATGATATAGAGGACCTGGGACCTTGTATACACTGTATAATATGTATGATATAGAGGACCTGGGACCTTGTATATACTGTATAATATGTATGATATAGAGGACCTGGGACCCTGTATATATACTGTATAATATTTATGATAAAAAGGACCTGGGACCTTGTATATACTGTATAATGTTTATGATAAAGAGGACCTGGGACCTTGTATATACTGTATAATATTTATGATATTGAGAAACCGGGACCCTGTATATATACTGTATAATAATTATGATATAGAGGACCTGGGACCTTGTATATACTGTATAATATGTATGATAAAGAGGACCTGGGACCTTGTATATACTGTATAATATTTATGATAAAAAGGACCTGGGACCTTGTATATACTGTATAATGTTTATGATAAAGAGGACCTGGGACCTTGTATATACTGTATAATATTTACGATATAGAGGACCCGGGACCTTGTATATACTGTATAATATTTATGATATAGAGGACCTGGGACCTTGTATATACTGTATAATATGTATGATATAGAGCAGGGGTTCCCAAACTTTTCAGGCCGGGACGCGTCTATATTAATCCCAGCCGAAGAGTGCAAGAGCGCTTCCGCATTCTTCGCCGCGCATGCGCATGAGGTCCTCGCTTAGTTCAGACGCCCCATTCAACACGGTTAATCACAAACTCGAAACTCCGTTAAGCTCCAGAGAGAGAGGCTGAAAACCCACAGTGGGTAGGGTTATAATAGAAGAAAGTGTAAATAATATAATTAACTCTGAATATAATAATGACGAAAAATAAACAGGATACACAACAAGGTGCACTACATATAACCTCATCTCATGCACCTTGTTGACGTGTATCCTGTTTATTTTTCGTCATTATTATATTCAGAGTTAATTATATTGTTTACACTGTCTTTCTTCTATTATAACCCTGCCCATTCCCAAATCATATTCAGAAAGTATCACAGACTTCTATTGACCAAGGAATTAGTTATTATTAGTAAGACACAACATTTCCGTAGTAATTGACCACCAGACTCTTTCTCTTAAGGCATTAACTGGGTTAATTAATATAAATGTTATATTGTAACTGTCTAGTTACACATTGGTTCCGAAACATGTATGTTCCAGGCTGCAATTAAAACTTTGAATCTGAGAGAGCTCTGGTCAGCGAAGCCGGCGCCGTTCGCGACCTCCATGTTTTGGGGCTATTCATCAGAAAACTCGGATCCGCGATTCGGCTCCTATCCGTCGGGCAAGAACTGTGGGTTTTCAGCCTCTCTCTCTGGAGCTTAACGGAGTTTCGAGTTTGTGATTAACCGTGTTGAATGGGGCGTCTGAACTAAGCGAGGACCTCATGCGCATGCGCGGCGAAGAATGCGGAAGCGCTCTTGCACTCTTCGGCTGGGATTAATATAGACGCGGCCGGGACCCAGAAAATAAGGCGTCAGAGAGCTGCGGCCCAATGCACATCGTCAGGCTTCTTTTTTTTTGCCAGGCGACCGATTTTTTAAGCCAAATATCACGTCAATCCTATTAGTTCAAGTTAGTTATTCATTTATATGTGCTATTTATGAGAGGGCTAACTTGTTGCAAAATAATAATGATAATAATAATAGCCTCATTAAAATACTATTGTTGCTTCGGTTGTTTTCAGCGTTTTATGTGCATAATCTGTTATTTAGTTTGAAATGTTCGTTGAAATAAGTAGATTTTTCGTTTTTGTTTATTTATTAAGTTAATATAAAACCATATAGTCACATTTTAGAATACAATAGAATAGAATTTTAGAATACAACTAGAAACACTGTCCTGGCCTGCTTCTAAGTTCAGTGACCTGAAAAAAAAAAAAAAAAAAAAAAAAAACTTTTTTTTGGAAATCATCTCGCGGCCGGCCCTCCCGTGGCTGCTCGCGGCCCACCTTTGGGTCGCGACCCCGACTTTGGGAACCACTGATATAGAGGACCTGGGACCTTGTATATACTGTATACTATTTATGATATTGAGGACCTGGGACCCTGTATATATACTGTATAATAATTATGATATTGAGGACATGGGACCTTGCCATTTCATATAGTTCATGATAATACCGGTATAAATTTGTATAGGAAAAAAAGTAATCTAATATTCACGATATAGCGGCGTGATGACGTGTTGACACATGTGCACCCTAGCTCGCATAATAGCTTTTCTGGCTGGATTTCTGTTTGCTATGTGGTGTTTCTACATGTGAAGCACCCAGTGGTGCATTGGTGATTTCATACCTGGTTGCACTGTGTTTTTATGACGCCACGTGCACGCATGCTCCCGGGCACGTGCGCACGCTCCCGCGCATGCGCATACATGTTCCCTCGCGTGCGCACAGACTAAAGACAATGCCTAATTGCCTCTAGGAATGGAATGTAACACCTTTCATTCACAAGTTTTGTGTGAATGTATCTGAGGACGTATTTGAACACACCTGGCGACCTGAGCTATTGTTATGCAAAGTAGCCAGGTGGGTACTTGGCCAGTTGGCGCATCAGTCTAGTGCAGCGCATTCCTGTGTGCACGCGCGTACACATCTGTGCATGTGCGTGCGCGTGCTTCTGCTCACAGAGCCGGTTGCTCGGCGTGCAACCCCGTCCCATGACCAACGCACCCCTGGAAGCACCTCACTCACTCATGCACTCACTCACGGTTTGAAACTCTGCCTCTAGTGGCAGCTTACAGGCATGACACTTTGACTCACATTCAGAGAATCTGCCCTCACGCTTCACATCTATGACGCTGTGTGTCCATGTTTGTCAGACAGTACTGGTATCTACTGGGACTCATAGTCGGTTCAGTGTCCATGTTTGTCAGACAGTACTGGTATCTACTGGGACTCATAGTCGGTTCAGTGTCCATGTTTGTCAGACAGTACTGGTATCTACTGGGGGCCTCATAGTCGGTTCAGTGTATAGCTCTATGGTATAGATAGGTGTGTCTCTACACAGCCAAGGCCCACCCAGCACTAGCTGACACAGACTTAGAATGGACACAGACCCAGGATGTAGATAATATTCACTTCCTGTTGGTCTATGTCAGTTAGGGTAGGTTGGTAGGAAATACAGGATATGCTGTCACATAAGTGTCTGCTATATATTATTTCTTGCTATATATATATATAATTTATTTTTTTGCAGTCAAAATCCCCAGGATCAAACTGGTACTTGTGTGTGCAGACAATAACATTAGATGCCTGTATTGATGCACCCCCCCCCCTCCCCCCACCCCAAAATGCATTACACTCCCCCATTTAGGAGACCAATTAAGATGCACTGCAGAGGAGAGAGGGAGGGGGACAAACACACAGAGAAAGACACAGAGAGAAAGAGTGAGTGAGAGAGGGTCAGACAGACAGACGGACAGACAGACAGAGAGTCAGACAGAGTGAGAGAGAGAGAGAGAGAGAGAGAGAGAGAGAGAGAGAGAGAGAGAGAGAGAGAGAGAGAGAGAGAGAGAGAGAGAGAGAGAGAGAGAGAGAGAGAGAGAGAGAGAGAGAGAGAGGGATATGGGGGACCCTGATGTAAACAAGACAAACGTCTTTCTCTGGTCTGCATCCCCTTAACAATTGTGTGTATTGACTGAGCCCATACTGTATTGTACACATTCTGCAATCTGTTAATACAGTTTTCATTCATTCATTCATTCAGAGAGAGAGAGAGAGAGAGGGGGGGGGGAAAGAGAGTGGGGAAGAGAGAGAAGGAGTGCAGGGAGGGGTAGAAGCGCGTTAAGTGAGTCTCCCACATTAGAAAATAAAAATCAATACCCAATTTCTAGAGAGAGAGAGACAGACAGACAGACAGACAGACAGACAGACAGACAGACAGACAGACAGACAGACAGACAGACAGACAGACAGACAGACAGACAGCTGTGATAAGCAGATGTAATACACAGGCTAATGGGGTATGCCATGCTCTCTGAATCAATAGTCTTCACCTTAAAGTATTAAGGATTAGCTTAATCTGTCTGCCTTTAACACATCTCTCTCTGGCTCTGGTGGAGCCATTGGGAATGTATTATAGATGTCTGATGATGGTCTGATGAAGGTCCCAGCGACTGAAATGTCACTGTTTAAAATAAAATCAGCTTTCTTTTGACAGTCATGGTTCTTCCTTCATGGATTCCATCTTCCTTTTCATTTAGATTTACCCTACAGACTTATTACTGTATTATGAATGTCAAAATACACACACAACACAACCGAACACAAACATACATATATATACTCATGCACATAATATGCATGGGTGAAAATGCATGCATGAACAAACACACACAATTACTCTAAGTCTCATGCTATACATGTTAAAACAATTCCCAAAGAGCTGCCTCAGCGTTGCTGTTTTAATAACATAGTAACATCTCGTTACCATGGAACATGTGAAGAGATGTTTTACCGTGTATAGTTCACCGTGTTGCCTGTTACTGGGAGCGTCGCTCGTTTACATAGTTGGAAAAATAAGTGTATTATCATCTTCAGTGATGCTATGATTGATAAACCATGAGGAAATCGTTCTGTATTGGTGTCAGGGATGGAATTCACTCCATATCCTGTGGCGAGGTGCAGTGGAGGCTAGTGGAAAATTACTCACTGACCAGAATTTACATGGAGGCCTATGGTGAAGGTATGGCCAATATTGACCTGCATCAAGGCTGTGCCCAGATGTGGACCCTCCATCCACTGGTAAATATGGCTGCTTTTTTATATAACAGCTTTTATCCAAAGCGCTTTACAAGTTGTTCCTCACATTTTACCCATTCACTCACACATTCACACACCGACGGCGGAGGCAACCATGCAAGGTGCCAACCTGCTCATCGGGAGCAATTAGGGGTTTTAAAGTGTCTCGCTCAAGGACACATCGACATGCTGCCCGGGAGGAGCGGGAATCGAACCGGGAACCTCCAGATTGCCAGACGACTGCTCTACTACCTCCTGAGCCACTGTCGCCCCTATAGCCTGGTCAACTGTATACCCTTACTGGTCAACTGTACAGCCAGCCTTACTGGTCAACTGTATGGCCTTACTGGTCAACTGTATGGCCTTACTGGTCAACTGTATAGCCTTACTGGTCAACTGTATAGCCTTACTGGTCAACTGTATGGCCTTACTGGTCAACTGTATAGCCTTACTGGTCAACTGTATAGCCTTACTGGTCAACTGTATAGCCTTACTGGTCAACTGTATAGCCTTACTGGTCAACTGTATGGCCTTACTGGTCAACTGTATGGCCTTACTGGTCAACTGTATAGCCTTAAGGCGCTCCCATAGTCGAGCAGACTGTACACAGAGCAGACTCCGCGGATGTCCGCGCGGACTCTTGAGCTTTGATCTCAGCGGACAGCAGACCCACAGGTGCGACGCTCCTATTTTCTGAGGCGCGGACATCCGCGCCGCTGACTTGGTGTCACACAAAACGCTGCTCGGCGTTTTGGTTGACATCGAACTGCATTTAATGTGACGCCGCGCGAGGGATTGGTGGCGCGAGGAGAGAGATGAGCCCGTGAAGCGCGCTCTCTCTCTCTCTCTCTCTCTGTCTCTCTCTCTCTCTCTTTCTCTCTCTCTCTCTCCCTCTCCCTCTCTCTCTCTCCCGCTGATAATGTTCCCTCTGATCTGCCAGTACAGTAGAACAGACAGAATTGTGGGAAATGTAGTAAAACTGGTGCGAGAAATGTAGGAAATAGACCGCGGACGTCCGCTGAGATCTGCTCGACTATGAAAGCTCAAAGAGCCGCGCGGACATCCGCGGAGTCTGCTCTGTGTACAGTCTGCTGGACTATGGGAGCGCCTTTACTGGTCAACTGTATACCCTTACTGGTCAACAGTATGGCCTTACTGGTCAACTGTATAGCCTTACTGGTCAACTGTATGGCCTTACTGGTCAACTGTATAGCCTTACTGGTCAACTGTATAGCCTTACTGGTCAACTGTATGGCCTTACTGGTCAACTGTATAGCCTTACTGGTCAACTGTATAGCCTTACTGGTCAACTGTATGGCCTTACTGGTCAACTGTATGGCCTTACTGGTCAACTGTATGGCCTTACTGGTCAACTGTATAGCCTTACTGGTCAACTGTATAGCCTTACTAATTTGGTGCTGTGAACACATAACTGTTGGAACAAGACCATCCATCTCCTTAATCAATTGCCTAATAAATGATGACATCAATTGTGTGTGTGTGTGTGTGTGTGTGTGTGTGTGTGTGTGTGTGTGTGTGTGTGTGTGTGTGTGTGTGTGTGTGTGTGTGTGAACGTAAACCATATACAAATACAATCATAGAAATGCAAATCACCGTTACTGAGGACATACAGTACGTGTGGGCGATTGTGTGCACGTGCGCTTGTGTGCATGTGTACATGTGTGTAGGGTACGGGGTACAACATATGTGTGACACAAGGTGCAGGCAACCTATGTTTATACATGCTTACTGTACAATTATAATGCAGAAGATGAACTATAAGGTCAATTATATACAAAGCACACACGCACACACACACAGGTACTCTGGTTGAAACGGAAGTTTTGCTGAGATGATACACAAGACTTGACTAGATTTGACTAGAATCGAATAAAATAGAACAGAAACGGGTTTGACAGGTTACAGAGAGATGATCGGGGAATTAAATTAAATAACACCGAACACATTCTCTCCTCCAGAGGCTATAGGCTCACGCGTGCACAAACACGCTGATAATAGTGTTGCGACATTGTACAGTATCAAGCGTGTGCGCACACACACACACACACATTACACACACGTTACACATACACACACACGCAAACACACACACACACACACACACACAGACACACACACACACACAGTGACGGTATATGGCCTAAACGGCCCCTCATACACACACACTCTCTCTCTCAGTGTCCTTCTCTCTCTCTCTCAGTGTCCTTCTCTCTCTCTCTCTCTCTCTCTCTCTCTCTCTCTCTCTCTGAACTCCAAGACCACGTGACTGAACTCAAACTAGAAAGAAACAGACTAAGAAATGACGTAAACTCCATGATCAAAACTGCTAAAAAAAATTTCATCAATGACAAAACCGAGGAAAACAAAAATAAACCACGTGAACTTTGGAAATTACTCAACAATCAACTAGGCTGCAGTAAAAAACTCAAAACCAGGTTCTCAAACATAAACATAAAGACGGACAACACGCTCATCACAGACAAGCTGGATGTAGCCAATTACTTAAACACTTTCTTCACAAACATAGCCACAACACTGGTAAACAAACTACCCTCCCACTCAGGGCAGTATGGGGTAGAACACATAGTAGCATACTACATGAACCTAGGCGTCCACAAAGACGACTTCAAACTGGAAATAGTAACTACAGATGAGGTACTCAAAAAACTGAGCGCCCTCCAACCAAACAAGGCCACTGGCCATGACAACATCCCCTCCAAATTCCTCAGAGAATCAGCAGCAGCCATCACCCCAGTCATCACACACATAATAAACCTCTCCATAAAACAGGGACACGTCCCCAAGGACTTCAAAATTGCGAGAGTAACACCCCTGCACAAAAAGGGCAGCAAATTAGACCCGGGTAACTACCGCCCTGTTTCTATCCTTACATCCATCTCGAAAGTCATGGAAAAAATAGTATACGAACAGATCGAAAAGTACCTCGCGGAAAAAAATCTAATCTACGAATTCCAATCTGGCTTCAGAACATCCCACTCCACTGACACATGCCTTCTCTACTTGAACGACCACATCAAACAAGAGGTGGACGCGGGCAAATACTGCGGCATGGTCATGCTGGACCTACAAAAGGCCTTCGACACTGTCAATCACACCATTCTGATTGACAAGCTAAAAGCAATTGGTTTTGATAGTTTATCAGTGAGCTGGATACAATCCTACCTGGAGGGGAGGGAACAGATGGTGGAAGTAAACGGTACCCTATCCCCCCCCCTCACAGTGAGCTGTGGTGTTCCACAAGGAAGCATACTAGGACCGCTACTATTCCTAATTTATGCAAATGACATGTCGTCAGCTTGTGACTGCAACTTGTTCCTGTTTGCGGACGACTCAGCCCTGCTGGTCTCTGACAAGAACAAGTTACAGGTTGAAAAAGCCCTCAGCTCGGAACTAGGCAAAATCTGCATATGGCTCGCCGACAACAAACTATCATTACACATGGGCAAAACAGAGTCCATTCTCTTCGGTTCAAATAACAAACTCAGCAAGACCGACGGCTTCTCGGTTACAGTGGGTGACAATATTATCACAAGGAAAGATGAAATTACCTACCTGGGTTCCATCCTAGAGGCTAATCTTTCCTGTGACAAAATGGCATCCAATGTAATAAAAAAAGTCAACCAACGAACGCGATTCTTGTACCGGATCTCCTCTCTGGTAAACAAGAATACCCTGAAGACTCTAGCAGGAGCACTCATTCAAGGGTACTACGACTATGCTTGCACCTCATGGTACCAAAGCACCTCAAAGGCACTAAAAAACAAATTACAAACATCTCAAAACAAGCTAGTCAGACTACTACTTGACCTGACTCCTAGAACCCACCTCACCCCTGCCCACTTTGACAACCTAGGATGGCTTAGAGTAGACGACAGAGTACAGCAACTTGCAATGGGCCTGGTCTACAAGATACACTACGCGACCAAGGTACCCATGTACATGTCAAAATACTTCCCAAAGGTCAGTGAATACCACGATCACAACACCAGAGGGAGCTCCACAAATCATGTAAAACCCAGATTCGGCTCAAACAAGGGACTAAACACGTTTCGCAATTATGCCACATCAATGTGGAACGCCCTGCCTAAAGCTGTAAAGGAATGTGAATCACTACCCACCTTCAAAACACTCTCAAAAACACCTACGTGAGACTGCAATTCGAAACTGGCCCCTACAAATGTCCTAAACTAGTTGTACAGTAAATGACCAAGTAAGGCTTTGTCAATATTCCAATGTACAGTGTAAAATGTGTGTGTGTCCCTACCCAACCCCCCCCCCCACCTCCAATGTACAGCCCTCACCCAACCCACCCAACCCCACCCCACCAACCTCCTCCAATGTACAGTTCTACGCCAAATGTATATACACTCCTTTTCTGGACACTTTTGTATCACAAACAGTACTGTATTTGCAAATCTGATATGTCATAAATGTATAGATGTAGCAGTACTGTCTATCTGTATGTCATGTATGTCATATATGTTATGATGAATTGAAAATGGGGGACCCTGGTGGAAACAAGACGAAAGTCTTTCTCTGGTCTGCATCCCCTTAACAATTGTATGTATTGAGATGTACTGTACTGTACCCATTCTGCAATCTGTTAATAAACTTTTCAATCAATCAATTCAATCACCTCTCTCTCTCTCTCTCTATCTCTCTCTCTCTCTCTCTCTCTCTCTCTCTCTCTCTCTCTCTCTCTCTCTCTCTCCTCTACTGCGGGGGTTGCGTCTCCTCTCCCTCACCTTCTTCCCCGCTCCACTCTGCTCTCCGCTCCACCGGGCTCCCCGGTTGTCCGCTGCCGCTGCTGCATCCCCGTTATTATTACCGGCGACCAGCCCCCCCACAGACCCCGAGTCCGAGTCCTCTCCCTCCTCCAGCTCCTCCTCTCCTTCCTCCATCTCTCTCTCCTCCGTCTTCTGCCGCTTCGCCGCTCTCCCATACTCTCCTTCCAGTTCCTCCTCGTATTCCCCTCTCCCTTCTAAAAGCGACATAATAATAACAACGACACGGTGCTTTTAGTTGTTGAGTTGACAACAGTTTTTTTTCTCTAATGTCAACACCACGTAGGTAGGTACTGTAGGTAGAATAAATGTTCCGTTGGCAAGTAGATTTTGACCAGGCTGGAAAAAGCGAATCCTCCTCCTGGTACAGTATAGTGGGTCAGAATCAGACAACTGTCTTCGA
>NC_140173.1:127799325-127941825 GCF_963971535.1 Notolepis coatsorum
ATTCAACACTGGCCCCTGTAATATCCTACCCAACCCCCTCCAATGTACAGTCATTTACCTAGTATGGTTTTGTCAATAGTCCAATGTACAATTTTGTTTGTTTGTACAGTGTCTCCCCCCCCCCCCTCAATGTACAGTTTTGCTTGTTTATACAGTGTGCCCCCCCCCCCCCCAACCACCTCCATGTAAATTACCCAGTATGGTTGTCAATATCCCAATGTACCCACCCCCCCCACCCAACCTCCTCCAATGTACAGTTTCTACGTCAAATGTATATACTCCCTTTTCTTGACTCCTTCTGTATCACAAACAGTACTGTATTTGCAAATCTGTATGTCATAAATGTATAGAAGTAGCAGTACTGACTATCTGTATGTCATGTATGTCATATATGTCCTGATGAATTGAAAATGGGGGACCCTGATGTAAACAAGACGAAAGTCTTTCTCTGGTCTGCATCCCCTTAACAATTGTGTGTATTGAGCTGTACTGTATTGTACCCATTCTGCAATTCTGTTAATAAAGTTTTCAATCAATCAATCAATCAATCAATCAATCACAATGTGATTTATTTTACATCACTGTGTCTAAAAGCAATATGTCTCATATACTTCACGTTGCCGTGCGTCATTCACACACCTGTACACGTACAGTATAGCTCACAATGAGAGCCACAGGCGTGGGCCTAGGCCCTAGGCTATAGCCACTGTAGTCCCCCTGACTTTGTATTACATGCCCTACATGCAGCAAGGTAGTGCTACACTGTTGCGTCGCTTTGCCACCAATATAATTGTTGTTGTAAAATTGTGGTTGTTAGTTATTTTTTGCACATTACTGCTCAATTGCACAGCCCTGGTAAATAGTCCATCCCACTGTATTGTTATTTTTATTCAAATTAGTGATATATACAATTGTACAGCCCTGGCCCATTCAAGTTCAAGTTTTGTTTAATTTGTCACGTATGGTATAAAGTACATGTACATTCCAGTGAAATGGTGTTGTTCTGATGAGCCCCCTGAGAATGTGCTTCATACAGTAAAAAAGTCAAAAGAATAAAGTTCAAACACTATACAAATATACAGAATATAATAGACACACATCTACCTTCTATTTTATTCTACCGTAATTGTGATTTTTTTTGTGTTAAGCAGAGGATGTGACAGAATGTGGCAGCCAGTGGTTGGAGAGAAACCAGTTGTTTGTTGGAGTTTATGTTTTAGCATACTGTACCTGTTTACTTAACATGACATAATATGCTGGATGGGGGATTTGTAACTGTTTTGTAGCTGATTTGTACTGTAATGCAGGGTGTCTACCAGTGAAGTACTAATGCTGGACAGACACAGGTCTGGGTGGAAGACATGTAGGCAGGGGCGTAGCTGTATATTCTGGGCCCCATGAAGGAATGTTTTTTAGGCCCCCAGTGAATGCGAGCGCACGTTCTAAGCTACCCCCCCCCCCCCCCCCCCCCCAGCTACGCCCTGCATGTAGGCCTACTGTATGATGACCAGTGCAGTCGGTCTTAAGCAGGATAGACACAACATGAGAGACTAGTATTGAACAATGTATTCTAATGTAGTACTAATTCAGGACAGATGCAGGGTGGAGGACTTTCTTCTATGGCCAGGAATAATGTAATATAATTGTACAGATGCAGGCTGGGACTTTTATTTCGAATTTTGAAGAAAGGTGACAGAAAAGGCCTATAGCTCAGCTGTTGCAAACACACAAAAAAACACATACACACGCACGCACGCACACACACACACACACACACACACACACACACACACACACACACACACACACACACACACACACACACACACACACACACACACACACACACACACACACACACACACACACACACACACACACACACACACACACACACACACACACACGCATGCACACAGACACAATCGCTTCCTCTCCCAGGTTGAAATGTGTCCTCGACCCAGTTTGGTGCTTTCTAGCATGAAAGGCAGCATCGCTACTACTTTTACAACCTGCACAGTACATTAGGGGGCCGTGTTCCTGGCTCCACAAAGACACTTGATAGATTAAAGCAAATGTATTGCTTGTGTCCCCCTTGTGACATCACAATGAGCAATAATTCTGCAGCTTGTACACAGCTTGTTTAGGCTTTTCAGGGATTTCAAACCCTTCCCAAACAGCAAGGAGTGCCTATGTAATTTCCCCCCAGAGCCTAGATACTGTTTTAGACTGACACATCCATACAGAGACCTCAGACCATGCAAACCTCATTCTCCATAATATGTCCCCTTTAGACTTGTCCAACCCAGTTACACATGCAGTCCTGCACCACATGCTTAATGTGCACATAAAATGCACCAATGCAAAGACAAAATCTACACACACACACACATGCTCGCAAACACACACATGCACACATTATAACACAGATTCATCTTGTGAACTGAATCTTCCTTAGGCATGTTGCATTGGTTTGTTTGTGCTGGTGAAAGAAAGATAAAGATCTCTCTTTCTTTCATACAAACACAGACACACACACACAAGCACACACACACACATGCGCACATGCGCACACGAACGCACGCAGGCACACGCATGCACACACACGCACGCACACACCCTCTTTTCACACAGTGATATGTGTGTGCAGTGAAGATAAGCTTCCAGCCAGCCAGGCGGGTTGGGCAAGAATGTTCAGTTGAAAGCGGAGATTGTTCAAAAGAAAACGATCTGTCCACTCAATACTCTGAGACGGGTGGGACACACACACGCACGCACGCACGCACACACACACACATGCACACACACACACACACACACACACACACACACACACACACGCATGCACGCACACACTCAGATACATACATACATACACACACACGCAGTCACGCACACACTTCTTCTTGTTCGTCCATCACAGTTGATGATGACCATGGCATGTCTCATTGTGTTGGGGTTTGGTGAGTGTGCAGGGGGCTGAACAGACTAAACTGAGCTTGCCATTCTCTGTGGCACACTGGTAGAGCTCTGAAGTGTAGTCACTGGACAGGTCAGGGAGGATGTAGAGCTCTAAAGTGCCGTCACTGGGCAGGCCAGGGAGGATGTAGAGCAGCTTTCCTGGCATAGTGCTGGTAGACTTTGGTAGTTGGTGATCCAATAGCCTGGTAGACCTTCCGCGGCAGTCGCGAGACTCAGGAAAACGCTCTGAGCTTCTTTTTTTTTTTTTTTTTTCAAAGTGGTCCGTCTTGAAAAAAACGTCCGCTGGGGACACAAGCCCTAACTGGCCCACCCTTCACACCTGTCGTAACATTTACTGGTTTCCTCTCATTTACGAGACCCTTCTCAGTCTATCACCCCCTATCTGTGTCACCTGCTGCACCCAATGTCTGTCACACACACCACCCGGTCCTCACTCCTCAAAAGCAACACCTTCCTCGGTTTTGCATCATTTCAATCTGCTGCTGCAGATTCTTTCTTATAAAAAAAATAAAACTGGATAAACCTATTGCCATATCTGCTTTCAAAGATGAATCTCAGACATTCTAACTGATTCTTGTTTTTCCATCATGTAATGGGGCTTTTCTCCATAACTCATCCCTCTGAGCAATTTTACGTTGAATAGACGTTTAAAAGACGTCTAAATGGCCCATAGACGTCTAGGCTAAATTCGGTCTAGAATGGGGTGAAAAGTGAAAGTTTGGTAGACGTCTATTCCAGATGTGTTTTCAACGTCTAAGCTTAGACGTGTTTTGAACGTCTAAGCTTAGACGTTGTTTCAACGTCATGACATAGACGTCTAAAATCAGTCTAGAATGGGGTGAAAAGTGAAAGTTTGGTAGACGTCTATTCCAGATGTGTTTTGAACGTCTAAGCTTAGACGTGTTTTTGAACGTCTATGTTTAGACGTTGTTTCAACGTCATGACATAGACGTCTAAAATCAGTCTATAATGGGGTGAAAAGTGAAAGATTGGTAGACGTCTATTCCAGACGTGTTTTGAACGTCTAAGCTTAGAAGTTTTTTGAACGTCTATGTTTAGACGTTGTTTCAACGTCATGATAGACGTCTAAAATCAGTCTATAATGTGGTGAAAAGTGAAAGTTTGGTAGACGTCTATTCCAGACGTGTTTTGAACGTCTAAGCTTAGACGTTTTTTGAACGTCTATGTTTAGACGTTGTTTCAACGTCATGACATAGACGTCTAAAATCAGTCTATAATGGGGTGAAAAGTGAAAGTTTGGTAGACGTCTATTCCAGACGTGTTTTGAACGTCTAAGCTTAGACGTTTTTTGAACGTCTATGTTTAGACGTTGTTTCAACGTCATGACATAGACGTCTAAAATCAGTCTAGAATGGGGTGAAAAGTGAAAGTTTGGTAGACGTCTATTCCAGTATTTGTTGACCATTGTTTGCTTGCCTGTGTTTTCCTGTGCCAATGTTTAGGGATTTATTTTTTATGCTTTTAAGATGTTTTTATCTTTTAGTCCACCTCCCCTTCCCTTAACTGGCTCTTGTCGCAGGCCGCCATTGTAAATAATAATTTGTTCTTAATGACTAGCCTGGTGAAATAAAGTAAAATTAACAAATATTTTACTTTCATAAAAGCAGATGGCTGGTTGAGGACTGCGCTGAAGTTGTCGTGTTATTCCCCAAGTACACATGTGAGTCCTCTGTATTTGTTTATTTTGTTAGCTCCGTAGCTACACCATACAGGTCTGTTATTCTCCGCTCCTAGTCTACTCTGCCCAGCGTACCTGTCTGTGACCCCCAGTACTTTTAGTTGTTGTTGTCTTTTTGTTTTCCGGGATCGCGCCAGCTGTGGTAGGCTGGCCAGGATGTTTGGAAGCAGACAATGTTTAGGGTACCTTTTCTAACCCTCTCCTCACTATGGAGGTGAGCAGTGTGATCCTAGACAGGGTGCTGCCAGACTTCACCGCTGCTCCAGTCCAGTGAGGGAACGACTAAACGATATCCTGAGTCGCCTGCATGCAGGTTTGCGGCCACAGCCTCCAGCATATCCACGCGGCCCACCGCCCCAGGACTAAATGGTGGTGGTATGGTGCCATGGCAGAGAACTCGGTATTCAGTGAGGGAGATTTGCATCAACCTCACTCTCTCAACCAGCCCCCATCTGTACCCAGTGGCAGGATGTAGTCAAGACGACTGGATCTGGTCCCTGCAGTGGGCATTCCCTCCACCAGGGGTTCCACAGGCCCTGACTCGGTCAAGCTACGTTTTCCGGGTTGGTTATAAGAACACGCCAACATTTTGTGAAATTAGCTTATCGTCTTCTCCAGGGAGAGACAAGAAGATAGATACCAGTTTCCTATACCAGTTTCCTTTCCTTAGCCTAGGCATTGTCCAACAACACCTCTCCCAAAGGCTAACCGGCCATGTCCGCTTCCATTCATTGTGCTAAGCTAGGCTAACATGCAGCCAGATAGCTTTCTACTGAACGCACAGAGAGGAAACTGGTATCTATCTTCTTGTCTCTCTGGAGAAGACGGTAAGCTAATTTCCCAAAATGTTGGCGTGTTCCTTTAACCACTACACAGGGTTCGGCATTGGCAGCTGCTGACTGTACCGACTCACTAGAGATGTTGAGCCTGGCGTGTGCTGACGGTAGCAGCTAGAGAGCTAGCGGCACAGATGGAACAAGCCGGAGGCACAACTAGCTGGTCAGACAAAAGCACGCGCGCACACACACACACACACACACACACACACACACACACACACACACACACACACACACACACACACACACACACACACACACACACACTAGGGCTGACCCCTATTAGTCGATTAGTCGACTAATCGGTCTAAATGAGCCGTAGTCGACTAGCCAACCTCTTAGTCGAATACAAAAAAAAAATATATATATATATATTTATAATTAATTTTTTTATTTTAATTTTTTTATCATTCTTTCCAAAAGAAAAGAGGCCTAGAAGCGTGGCTAACGCTAATGGCATGCATACCAGAGGCTAACTGCCTAAGAAAACAGGCACAGAGGCACTGAAAGAGGATTTCACCCATCTAATGAACACACTAGACTAGACAAATTATATCAAGATGTATCCATCAGTGGACCAATTGCATGCTTTTGCAGAAGACAAGAAGCCTTCAGTCGACTCCTTCAGACATTAAACACCCTCCACAGCCCAAATGGAATGATAAAAAAATAAAAAAATATATAGAAAATTTGGATAAAAGCACTATAATGTATAAATGCAGCCATTTACCATTTGAGAGAGATAGAGAGAAAGAGAGAGAGTGAGAGAAAGGAGAGATGGAGAGAGAGTGTGCAGCACAGGTCAAGGGTCAGACTCAAACTCACAACGTGGTAAGGAGGACACGAGAAGTGAGATAGTTATGAACAGTGGTGCGTTATTGAAATCATCTGGGGTTGCACGCACCTAATGGCGCCACGTCCCCTCGCTTGAGCACAGACTAAAGACAGTGCCTAATTGCCTCTACGAATGGAATGTAACACATGTCATTCACAACAAGTTAGGTGTGAATGTATCTGAGAACGTATTTAACACACCTGACGACCGGCGCTATTGCTATGCAAATCATTCTTTGAGTGATTGAAAGTACATGACAAGCCAATTGGTTAGAGCTAAATATGTACACGAAAACCATTTCCTGTTGGTGGTGTTGGTATGATCTCCATGACAACGATGACCGTGATACACAGGGTTCATGCTAAGGCATTGCTGATGGACAGTATTGTTATCATAGTTAGCCATTTTATTCTATTATCTTTATCTTTTTCCACATTTGCTAATTCCAATTTTGGCTGAAAGCAATACATATAGATTTTCCCATATGGAAAATGATTCTAAGAAACATTAGAAGATTGCACACACTCATTCCATCTATTACTGGCCCAACGGTATATATAGCAGATTCTCTCTGTTCTCTGCAACTCTGATACCCACACTCAATCCATAGTTGTCTACTGCCTCACTTCCTACACTTGTCTTACACTGTACTCATAACTACCTATCTATATGACTATAGATCGTGCTGTGTCAGCGGTGTGGTAGAATTAATTTGGTAAAGAGATTGCTGTTCTGTTTTTTTAAATTATCTTTTTCCCCCCTCCTTTTTTTCTGATTTTTCTCCCATCCCACTGTTCGTCGTTATGCCAATTCCCAACCCCCTTCCTGGTTGTTGCGCACTCCCCCCTACTGTTGGTCCGGGAGGCCGGAGACTGTCACATGCTTTCCTCCGACACATGTGCAGCCAGCCGGCAGCAAGCCTGGCAGCGCAGATTCTCACCGGGAGAGTGTAACGTGTGGAAGGTCACACTACCTCCCTCCAGATCCTACCCTCGCTGTGCAGGCGCCCCGACCGAACTGTAGGGGTCGCTGTCCACAACGCCCAGGACCCACCCATCAGCTTTCCCACCCCTAACACTGCCAATTGTGTTAGTATGAACGACCAGCCAAGCTGATAGCAACGCCGAGAGCTGGATTCGAACCCAGCGTCTCCAGCGTTGATGGCGAGCGCCTTGCCCACTACACTACCTAGCCGCCCAGATTGCTGTTCTGTTATATGCCGCTAGGAGGCGCAAAGTCAAGTTGGAATGACAGTATATCCATCCGACGGCCTGTGGTTAAAGTTGGTGATTACTGCACAGGTGGCTGTCGCGGTTGACTTCATTGAATTAATTTGTCTGTTACTCAAGAGTTATATATTAAACTAAACTAAACCCAATGATAAAATACAGTACAAGCATTCACGTGGGTAATTATTGTGTTGTAATTACTATTATTCAATTCAATTAATCAAGCTGATCTGTGCCTCGGGCCGTCGGATGGATATAATCACCGGTGTAACATGAGCACCCCTACCGGTTGAATATACCGTTAACCTGGCAGTGCCGTTAACCTGCCAGCGCCCACGCAGGAGAGTGTGAAGTCCTAAGAGCTGCATCTGTATGTGGATTTTCAACCATGTGTTTTATTTGTTGGTAGACTATATAAGTAAGTAAGTAAGTAAGTAAGTAAACTTTATTTGTATAGCACCTTTCACAGATAAAATCACAAAGTGCTTCACAGAAGTAAAACATAGTAACATAGAGATGAACGCACTACACATAAAACAATTCTGACACATCGTAAGCATAGGCATAATTACAATTAAATAACTAAATATGAGTGCAACATAAATGTCAGTCCTAAAAACAAAACAACAATTATAAATAAATAAACAACGTATACAACCAGGAATTAATTAAAAGCCTGTATGAATAAAAACGTTTTCAACTGTTCCTTAAAAGTGGATAGGGAGTCAAGTGAACGCATAGAAAGGGGGAGGGTGTTCCAAAGGGTAGGGGCCCTAAATTGGAAGGACCGGTCACCTTTTGTTATTAACCGGGTCCGTGGGACAACCAGGAGATTTTGGTGGGAGGACCTAAGTGCACGACTGGGGGAGTAGGGGCGGAGTAAATTAAAAATGTACACAAGGTATTTACCTTGGAGGGCCTTAAAAGTAAAAAAAAAATGGACACGATAATTAATGGGGAGCCAATGTAGAGTGGATAAAATGGGGGTGATGTGGGCACGCCTACTTGTCCCAGTTAAAAGCCTTTCCGCTGCATTTTGAATGATTTGCAAGCGGTTTAGCACAGATTTATCCAGACAGGTAAAAATTGAATTGCAATAGTCCAGGCGTGATGAAATAAAAGCATGGATGATCATTTCCATTTCAGCTCTAGAAACAACTAATCTTAATTTGGCAATGTTTCTGAGCTGATAAAAACATGACCGTGTGAGCTGGTTGACATGGCTGTTAAAAGACAGAGAGTCATCAAAAATTACACCTAAGTTCCTCACATGAGGTTTGACACACTGACCTAAGGGACGGGTCCAATAGAATTTTTTATAATGGGGATGATGTGGTCGGGAGCAATAATGAGGGCTTCTGTCTTACTTGCATTAAGCTGAAGGAAATTATGAGCCATCCAGCTTTTGATGGCATCGATGCATTCATTAATAATGCAAAAACTATTACACTCACTGGGCTTAAAAGAACAATACAATTGGATGTCATCCGCATAAAATTGATAAAATATTCCATTAAAACGTTTAATAAACTGGCTTAGGGGAAACATATATAGGGAGAACAGCATTGGCCCTAGCACAGAACCCTGCGGAACCCCACAGGACAGTGGGGTAGAGTCCGACATGAACTGACCCACTGACACAGAAAAGCTTCTATCAGCTAGGTAAGATGAGAACCATCTCAGTGCTGACCCAGAGATCCCAAACACATTGAGCCTACGCACCATAACCACATGATCAACCGTATCAAAGGCTGCGCTGAGGTCCAATAAAACTAATAGTGTGTGTTTACCATCATCTGCAGCCATTACAATGTCATTGGTAACCTTAAGAAGGGCTGTTTCTGTGGAATGACATTTCCGAAAGCCTGATTGGAATGGGTCATGCAGATTATGGGTTTCTAGAACCATGAGAAGCTGCTCAGCCACAATCTTCTCCAGCACCTTGGACAGCAGAGGTAGTTTGGAGATTGGTCTATAATTCTCAGGAAGAGAGGGGTATAGGTTAGCCTTTTTGAAAAGAGGTTGAACTATGGCATGTTTAAAAAGGCTAGGGAATTTACATGCTATACTATGTTATTTTATTTCATACTTATCTTGTCTTGCACAGTCTCTGGAGCGTAACAGTAAGAAGCATTTTGTATAAAAGTATTCTGTACTTCTGTATGACAACTATTAAAGAAACTTGAACTTGAAACTTGAACAGAACCTGATGCCAGAGAGCGGTTAATTATTGACAGAATTGTGGGACCAATTGAGTCAAGGACCTCTAAAATCAGGTGTTGAGGTTATGTGTTAGATATGATTGCATGTAACTGCTTAACTGTTTCCAGAAGAGGGCGCTATAGGCACAAGGAGACGTAGCTATTGGAGCTGACGTCAGGTGTGAGGGTATATAAGAGATTGTTACCTCCCCCTCTGTCTCTTCCTCCGTCGCCTCTCACAAGAGAAGGTCTCATGTGCATAATGATGTGTGAATAATAAACCACGCGAAAGGCTAAAGAGAGGAACCTTGTCGTCATGGCCAAGTTATTGGTGCTCCCCAGGTGACTCTGTCAACAGGTTATGGGCCCAGATCACGCAGGAGCGAAATAAGCAAGGGTAGCAAGTTTAGCTGAAGTATAGGCTAGGTTAGCACCGGGAGCACCGCGTGGCTAAGGCTAGGCTAACGGGAGCTAAAGCTACGCCTACCATCAAAAAGAGGATGGCGACAAGAGGAAAGAGCAAGTGGCCCTCGTTCAACGGAAGGGCAGAGGACTATGAGCTCTGGGAAGAGCGAATGTTGTGCTGCATGCACGGAGTGGGACTGAAGACAACGATCTTGACGGCCCCCACGGGACCACTAACGGCGGAAGCGCAAGCCCAGGATATCAAGCAAAATGCCGACGCATACTGCGAGTTGGCACCACTCCTGGACGACACAAGCTTGGGGCTGATATTCCGCGACACAAAGGACAAAGGCCGAGAGAGCCTAAAAGTGTTGAGAAAGCACTACATCGGCAGGGGAAGACCCCGGATCGTATCTCTCTATATAACATTGGCCGCGCTGAAGAAAGCGAACACAGAGACTGTGACCGAATACGTCATCAGGGCTGAACAGATCATTAAGGTGCTTAAGAGTGCAGGAGAAGCACCGAGCGATGGACTAATGATGGCGATGGTTATGAGAGGACTACCGGAGATGTACAAACCGTTCACACTGCTGGTGAGACACGGTTCAGCGGACATGTCACTGGGGGAGTTCAAGGCCAAGCTGCGGAACTTTGAGGCCTCAGAAGACACACACCCAGTCGCCGAGGAGGCGGGAGAGAGGGTACTGAAGGCCCGGGTGCACCGAGAGAGAAGACGCCCGGAGAGCAGCGGGACGAGAGGACTTCATCTTCGGGGCGCAGACAACGTACGTCACCCAGTCAACGCAGCAGCAGCAGGTCCAAAGGAAGGGACTGATCGTGGACACAGTTGCGTCGTCCCACATCATCAACGACAGGAATCGATTCAAGAACTTTGACAACACCTTCGAGCCGGAGAGACACAGCATGGAGCTGGCAGACGGGAAGCACACATTCGGGTTGGCGCAGGGGAGAGGAGACGCACAGGTATGCCTCATAGACAGTGAGGGGCGCCGGTGTACAGTGACGTTAAAGAACGCTCTCTACATACCCTCGTTCCCACAAGAACTATTCTCTGTCAAATCTGCTACTGCAAACTGTGCCAAAGTGTTCTTCAATGAAGGTAAAGATGTTCTTGTAGAGCCTAACGGTACGCGATTTAACATAGAGGTGTACAAGAGAATGTATTATCTACAAACAGAGTGTAATGATAATGATATGTGTAATGTGACTGTCAGTCATGATATCCAGACATGGCATGAGATCATGGGTCATTGTAATTACGAGGATTTACTGAAACTGCAAGCAGTGACAGAAGGCATGCACATTAACGGTGAAAAGCATAGACCTAACAAGGAATGTGAAGTGTATATAAAGGGGAAGTTCACTCAATCGAGGAACAGACGTCCCACGGAAAAGGTAAAAATACCACTTGAGCTAGTTAACACGGATCTAGCCGGTCCAGTAAGGAATGAGTCCATAGGTGGCTTTAAATATGTACAGTCTTTTACAGATGTGTGTACAGGGGCAGTGTTTGTTTACTTTCTCAAAGCAAAGAGTGACACATTCCAGGCCACGGAGAAATTCCTTGCAGATGTAGCCCCTTATAGCAACATAAGATGCTTGAGGTCCGATAACGGAACCGAGTTCACAAATAGAGAGTTCCAATCACTGTTGAGAAGGAACAAGATAAGACACGAGATGTCATGTCCTTACTCCCCGCACCAGAACGGGATAGCAGAGAGGGAAGGACGCACTCTTTTCGAAATGGCTAGGTGTAAGCTAATAGATGGTAACTTACCGAAGAGTCTATGGCATTATGCGGTACAAGAAGCCGCTTACACCAGAAACAGGTGTTTTAATAAGCACACGGGCACCACCCCGTATACAGCACTGACAGGGAAAAAGTGTAATTTAGCTAGAATGCAAAAATTTGGATCAGTGTGTTATGCTTACCAGCAGGACAGAGGAAAGCTTGAGTCCAGGTGTGAAAAAGGACTCTTTGTAGGGCACGACAAAGGAAGCCCCGCTATTCTAGTCTACTACCCCGGTAAAGGGAAAGTGCAAAAACACAGGCTAGTCAAATTTGTCACAAAGACAACATGTGAGAACGAGACACAGACAGAGGAGCCAGAGCTGGACTTCAGAGTAGGGTGTGAAGAAAGAGAGACACCACAGCCTAGTGTACTGAGCACAGACATGCAGACAGACAGTCAACAACCCCGAGAGGATGATGACGGGAAGCACCCGAGGGTGACGTCACGTGCCTCATGCAGTGGGAGGTATCCCTCACGGGAACACAAACCCCCAAAGTATCTGAAAGACTATGCCCAGAGAGAAAGTGACGAGGATGACAGTACACTTACCAGCATTGATTACTGCTACAGTGCTACAGAGTAGTGAGTGGAGTACCTTAGACCTTTAAAGAGGCCATGGTGTCCCCTGAGTCAAGAAAATGGGAGAGAGCAATGGATGAGGAGATGAGGTCCCTAGAGGACAACCACACCTTTACTCTAACCAAGTTACCAGAGGGTAGACAGACAGTGGGAGGAAAATGGGTGTACTCAATCAAGGAGGGTATTCCATGTTTAAATACAGAAGGAGGGTATTCCATGTTTAAATACAGAAGTGGATTCCATGTTTAAATACAGAGGTGGATGATTTAATCATCGCAGCAGACAACACTAGAAACCTAGAGCAGGTGAAAAGTATGCTCTCCACCAGATTCAAAATGAAAGACCTAGGTAGATTAAAGCATTTTATAGGCATGGACTTCGAACAGTCTGCCAGTTGTGTAAAAATATCCCAGAAGAGATATGTGGAAAAGATCCTGAAACGTTTTGACATGCAAGAATGTAGAACAAGGGAAACACCATTGTGATCAAAAACTAGACTACCAAGAGGATGCTCAGAAATTGACAGATGTAAAAATGTACAGAGAAGCTGTAGGTAGCCTCATTTATTTGACAACATGTACTCGCCCTGACCTATGTTTTGTAGTGAGTAAATTATCACAGCATTTTGCTGATCCCACAGAGGAGCACTGGATTACAGCAAAACATGTTTTTCGCTATCTCAAAGGTACAGCAGATAAACAGCTTTGTTTCAGAAAGAGCAGCGAGGGCTTAGGGCTTAAAGCCTACAGTGATGCAGATTGGGCGGCAGACGCCACAGACAGAAGAAGTACCACAAGATATTGTGTGAGTTTGAACACAGACAGCTCACTGGTTTCATGGAAAACAAAGAAACAGCCCACAGTGGTACTGTCAACTTGTGAAGCCGAATACATGGCTCTAGCTATGACAATACAGGAATGTATTTATCTAGAACAATTGCTCGAAGGAATGGATACCTATGTATATAAGAAAACTGTTGTTTATGAAGACAACCAGGGAACCATTGCAATGGCTAGAAACCCTGTGTGCCGACAGAGGTGTAAACATGTGGATATAAAATATCACTTCATCAGATCTGTCATCAGAGAAGAAAGGATGACACTTGTTTATTGTCCTACAGACGACATGGTTGCAGATGCTATGACAAAGCATTCTCCAAACTGAAATTGAGAAGATTTGCAGAGGTCATGTTTGGTGTATAAAATATTGCCTGTTATGTAATATTGACTGCCATATTCTTTTTGATGTTCTGAACTGTATTCTTTTCTTTGAAAGATGTTTTTGGAAAAGTTGTACAGTATACACGACAGCCATAAGTGGGAGTGTTGAGGTTATGTGTTAGATATGATTGCATGTAACTGCTTAACTGTTTCCACAAGAGGGCGCTATAGGCGCAAGGAGACGTAGCTATTGGAGCTGACGTCAGGTGTGAGGGTATATAAGAGATTGTTCCCTCCCCCTCTGTCTCTTCCTCCGTCGCGTCTCACAAGAGAAGGTCTCATGTGCATAATGATGTGTGAATAATAAACCACGCCAAAGGCTAAAGAGAGGAACCTTGTCGTCATGGCCAAGTTATTGTTGCTCCCCGGGTGACTCTGTCAACATCAGGGATGAGGGAACAGCATCAAGGGGATTAAAAGAGGGTTTCGTTTTGTGCAGCACTATAGAAACCTGCTCTAAGGTGACTGGAGAGAACGAGTCTAGCAGCGTGAGAGGAGGAGAGACAGTGGTAGGAAGGCTGGCAGAAAGGGATGAGGGGCAGATGCCTGCTCTAACACCACTGACCTTATCCACAAAATAATTCAAAAGGTTATTACAGTCAGTATAAGAATATACAGGTACACATGGAGGCACAGGAGCAACAATAGTATTGATTGTTTCAAACAAAACCCTTGAGTTTCCCTTGTTGGATGATATTAGATTAGCAAAATATGCAGTTCTTGCATCCCTTATCATGTCATTAAACTGGATCAAAAGCTCTTTGAGATGTAACCTGTGGACTTCAAGCTTGGAGGCTTTCCATAAACGCTCTGTCTTTCTACACTGACGTCTAAAACTGCGGATAGATAGACTCATTGAACCAGGGAGTAGAATTGGTACGGGGGGCAGGTCTGGATTTAAAAGGAGCAACTATGTCCAAAATAGTGGAACATTGGTCATGAAAAGACTGCACAAGGGACTCTAACTCATTGCAATTGGACAGAACATCAGAGTCAAATAATGTTGAAAATGTATCTGCAGAGTTTTGCTTAATTATACGTCTGTGCGTCATCTGGTTATGAGGGAGCACATCAGAGTTAAAACAAACATAAAAAAGTATACACTTATGGTCATAAGAATAAGATAAGAATCGTCTGAAAGGAATATTACCCATCTGCGTTGCCAGATCAACCTAAAGCTATCAGTTGTGCACAGGCTGTAAAGCACAGTGAGAAAGCCTAAGTGAGTCTCTAGCGTGGCTTCCTGTGTAAGATTAGACGCTAAGTGTGGCTGATCCAACATGGAAGTTACTTTCTATGTGTGTGTGTGTGTGTATGTGTGTATGTGTGTATATGTGTGTATATGTGTGTGTGTGTGTGTGTGTGTATATGTGTATGTGTGTAGGTGTGTGTGTGTATGTGTGTGTGTGTGTGTGTGTGTGTGTGTGTGTGTGTGTGTGTGTGTGTGTGTGTGTGTGTGTGTGTGTGTGTGTGTGTGCGTGCGTGCGTGTGTGCGTGCGTGCATGTGTGTGTGTGTGTGTGTGAATGACATTTTATTTTCGTGTCATGTCCGACGACCCATACCTTACGGGATTATAAGACACCAAAAACAACAATTGAACATAACAATCACTTCCCAAGGTTTCTAAGCACACCATCAGAGGCCAAAATACATCACATATATGTTATTTTTGTGCGTTTATCCCAAGCTTTCTCTAAATATTCAGCAAGTGCAAATACCCTGTGATCAAAAATCAATTTTTATCTATCTGCATTACTAAACCACATTAACTCAAGGTTTTTACACCTGTCAAATGACTTTTGACGCAACTCATAATAGTGGACAATAAAACATAAAATTAAACTCATTCTCAATATCGATACCACAGTAAATACAGATCCGCTCCTCTTCTGTGACCCCCCGGTAACGTCCGGTCTCAAGGTGCAGGGGCAAAATCCCAGAGCGGAGCTGGGCACATAATGACCTTTGTCTTTTTGATAATGGAGCACACACATATTTTTCATTTCCATAACAACTTTTTATCGTACTAAATGTTCTTAGTTTTGGTTGTGTGTGTGTGTGTGTGTGTGTGTGTGTGTGTGTGTGTGTGTGTGTGTGTGTGTGTGTGTGTGTGTGTGTGTGTGTGTGTGTGTGTGTGTGTGTGTGTGTGTGTGTGTGTGTGTGTGTGTGTGCGTGCGTGCGTGCGTGTGTGTGTGGTGAGGGACAGACAGTGGTCTTGACAGTATGTACATTATGAGAACATGAGAGACTAAATGTGGGGGGGGTGTTGGTTCAGTGGGCTTAATCCACACCATGAACTATGGCTGTTGCAGGTTGGAATCTGCGACACATTTATTTGTTTTGTCGCATGACATCATCTCTCTTCCCCTCTCACCTGACCTGCCACTGATCGACCACTATTCAATTAAATTCACTAAAAAATATTTATTGGCATGAATAGAACAAGGACCATATCATATAGTGTCAAGAAAATAATGATTCGAAAAAAGATACATTTTAATGTAAACACCAGCTCCATGCCTGATATAATAAACCACTAATACATAGAATAATTTATAATGATAACAATACTCTCTTTATAACAAATTATGCGGGACAGTAGGGAAAAGAGACGTGAGTCGGCAGGGGAGCTTGGCATTGACGATAGACATAATTATTGCGATCGCGTGGGTATTTCTTTTTGGACAATAGATTTACTGTTACATAAAACACCAGTGAAGCCTCATACTTCCCAGCCGAGGGAAAAGAAGAGACAGGGTAGATAGAGACCAGAGAGATAGGAAGGTGATGATGGTAACAAAGACATCAAAGAAAGGCTTGATGCGAGGGATGAAGGCGCTTGGAAAATGACACGTAATGAGGCACACTGTGTCATTCTCCCAATGACAAGGATTGCAGCGAAGCAGGGGCTCTTAAACCACGAGGAGCTACTGAGGAATACTGACGTATAGGAGAACAAGAAGAGCTACATTACATAAAAGCACGACAGAAGAAATAATGTCTTGTTTTTTTCTCTATCTTATTCAATAGGATTCTGATTTATGTGTGTGTGAAGATAGATTGTGTAAAAGTGAGAATGCGAAATGAGTGAAATGAGTGAAATGAGAAGAGAGAAAGAGAGAGAGTGATTTGCTCTGTATTTTGTCGCATTGTACGTTTGAATTATTGTTTGCTTATCAAAAACTTCAAATGTGAATATTTTTTTCACTATTAAGAGACAGAACTTAAATAGACTGCAAAAAAAACACAACAATAAACAGGATAACATGTTGCCTATACATGCTTCATCAGGCTATATTAGTATATCCGAGATAGTTATCTTACTCAGTTTTGTCTTAAAGCGTTATTATGAAGGGGATGGAGATCAACTTAAACAGCTGTTCATGACACGTCTTTATGTGCCAACTTATACACCTGTTCATGACACACGTCTTTATGTGCCAACTTATACACCTGTTCATGACACACGTCTTTATGTGCCAACTACACCTGTTCATGACACATGTCTTTATGTGCCAACTTATACAGCTGTACAAGACACATGTCGGTACACACGGTCTGACTTAGTCATATGCCATGCATGGGATGTATACCGACGAGGAAGGTTCCTTGTTCTAATGGGCTTATGACACTGCAGTTTTGCTAACCTCTACCTTGTGCAAAGTTCATATCTGTTGCTACAGAAGACATGCTGGGGGTTTGGACAGTATAGTAAAGATGGTGGTGAACTTTGGCTCCTGGAAACACCTAACATGCTCTCCAGGGTGGCAGGCTGGCAGCTTACCCCAATTAATCTGACTGACTACAGCAACTCTTCTGGGGAAGTGGCAAGCCACAACAGCTCTGCCAAAAGGTCAATGGGTTCCAACAGCTACGTTGAGAAGATGGATGAAGATGCACACACACTGGCTTACATACTGATGTGAGGCGGCCGGCCAAGTATAGCGACTGCGCCACTCGCACCAAGGAACACACACGATACTCACAATCCACCCGGGGGTAGACTCATCTACCGCCCAGGATGTGTGTTGATTCACCAGCGAGTGTGCTACGTGTGGGTCGCGGTCTCTCCTAGTCCTCTGTCCCGACGTGTACTCCAGGCTGTAGAAGAGGGTCCGAGCTGTGTGACGAGAGCTGCTCCAGGCTGTCACGATCAGCACTCCAGGCCACACGAACAGCTCCTCCAGGCTGCTCCGAACAGGATGAGTTCTGCCAGCTGAACCAATTCATACCTGCTGGGGGTCGCCGGTAGGACAGCCCCGAGTCCCTGTTTACAGGCTGCCCAGAAAAAAGGAGTTTGTGTTTCTCATTGATGTAATTAACAGTGTGTGGTTAACGTAGAGTCACAGCAATAAAGGTAAACAGTTCACAGTAAACAAGATAGTGTACATGGTTCATGCATTCAATTACATCACAGCCAATAAGATAGTGTACATGGTTCACACCGTAACTCTCCAAGAGTCTATCCCATGACACTGACATAGGACTGTTAGGATTGGGGGTGCTGTGAGGGTGAGAACGTAATTTGCAGACAGGGAAGAGAGGAGGCAGAGACGGCAGGATACATGGAAATATATACAGACTTTACTGGGACGACGAAACAATACAAAACAACACTGAAGGGCACGGGAAAACACAGATGAACGAAAACAGAATATATAAACTACTTACAAGACTTAAGAACATGACACAAGGAACGGAGAGGCACGAAGGGCATGGGAACACGGAGGAGTGAGGGTAGCAAGGAGGGTACAGGAGACAATGACGCCACGAGGAGGTGATGACAATCCACACTTAAATACACAGACTAATTGTAATGAGCAACACCTGGTAGAAGCCAGGCAACAACCTAGAATGCAAAATCAAAACACACAGGAATAACCTAACCTAGACACAAAAGACATAATCACACATAACAACCAGACAGGGAGACGACATCAAACACAGACAGGGATGGCCCAAGATAACAAATAATTAGAAATTAATTCTATTACTTTGAACCAACACAAGATGGCCGCCTGCACCATCAGGCTTAGGTCACTAGAGGGAGGTAGGGGACCAATGTCAGGAGGGCCGGGCCTGGGGACGTTACATAGGACTACTGATATAGTCACACATTTAGCGTATTCACACATAGATAATTCACACAAAACACTAGGCGTAGAGTCATGTTTCTGGAAGTCCTGCATTATTAGAAGTCACTCCAGAAACCAACTGTGCAATAGGAATTTTCCCCAGGAAAGATAAAATAACACATACTGGAGCGGCTAGGTGGCGCAGCGGACATTGCGCTCGTCACCAACGCAAGAGACACCGGGTTCGACTCCGGCTGTCGGCGTTGCCTCCGGCTTGGGCCAGCCGCCATACTAACTCAATTGGCAGAGTTAGCCGGTGGAAGTCGATGGGTGGTAATCTGGACGTTGTGGACAGCGACTCCTACAGGTCGGTTGGGGACGCCTGCACAGCAGAGACAGGAAATAATTACTAACCTAGGTTTTTCGCCTGTAGCTGAAGTTGTGTGTTCATTATTTCAATTGTTGAACAATTGAATGACAGGTGTTATTTTGTTCTGATGCTTTTCATTTCACTGGCTGATCCACCATACTGCGACATAGTGCTCATATCTTTGTATCTAATGTTGTTCATCTAACTATGTTATGTTTTATTATGGCGTAAAAGCCACACAGGAAAGGATGTTGGAAATTAATCGTCAATTTATATACTGATACAACATATGAATATTTACTATATTGTGAAAGTATAACCTTCTATTTTATCTTCATTACAATAAGGCCATGAAAAAGATTGTTCTGTGTGCAGAAAGTACCAGCATGTCTCCAAATCTCTGTACCACAACCCAATACAATAGGTTCATAATAAGGCACTGGAAAATGTGCCCGACAAACGTACACACACACATGTATTCAAACAGAAAGTGACAAAAGACACTCACACACACATTCAGGCTCTTACATAGACAATAATTATACACATAAGAACCATAGACACGCCAGTTGTACAGTAAATGACCAAGTATGGCTTTGTCAGTATTCCAATGTACAGTGTCCCCCCCCCCCCTACCCAACCCCCCCCCCCCCCCCCCACCTCCAATGTACAGCCCCCACCCACCCACCCAACCCCACCCCACCCACCCAGCCTCCCCCAATGTACAGTTTCTACGTCAAATGTATATACACTCTTTTTCTGGACACTTTTTGTATCACAAACAGTACTGTATTTGCAAATCTGATATGTCATAAATGTATAGATGTAGCAGTACTGTCTATCTGTATGTCATGTATGTCATATATGTTATGATGAATTGAAAATGGGGGACCCTGATGTAAACAAGACGAAAGCATTTCTCTGGTCTGCATCCCCTTAACAATTGTATGTATTGAGCTGTACTGTACTGTACCCATTCTGCAATCTGTTAATAAACGTTTCAATCAATCAATCAATCAAACCACCCACGTATAAGACACAGACCTAGACATAGGACCCAGACAGAGCGAAAATACATCCACGTCATTAGGTAAAAAATAGACCAGCATCATCACAAAATCAGCACGCACACAGGAACATTTTTTTCTTTGTGGCCATCCAGATACTGCAGGTACAGTGTACTGTATATTGAGGGACAGCAACACTGTTTGGTCAACTAGCTTGCTTGCAATTGGGATCAGCATGGTTCATTGAGAACTCTGTCAACATTAAACCTTAATTATATATCAGTCTATGAAATTATTCATTAATACAAAAAAATATTAGTTTTCATTAGTGGTCAACCAATTTTCCCATAATGTTGCCGTATTCCTTTAATTAATTTTTTTAGTTATACTTTATTAATCATAGTGGGGAAATTATTCCTTACACACACAAAAAAGTAAGCACGCACACGTACACACAACTTGCACTTTATACAGCCGTGTTGAAAGCATCTAGCAGAATGGCTCACAGTATGATGCCCAAGGCTCTGTGGGGTGATTGATTTGGTCTGGAGGTGGATGATGCAGTGATCCCCTGCTGAGAGTTAAATGGCTTCCTCTAACTTCTCAAGGAGAAGCTGCGGTCTGTAGAGATACTGTAGGATACACACAAACCAAACAAAACCACACACACACACACATCACGGCTATACATTTAGACAAGACACAGACACACACATACACACACAGACACATACACATGCATATAAACAGACAGACAGACAGACAGACAGACAGACAGACAGACAGACAGACAGACAGACAGACAGACAGACAGACAGACAGACAGACAGACAGACAGACAGACAGACAGACAGACAGACAGACAGACAGACAGACACACACACACAGTGGGGGGGGGGGGGGGGGACACAAAGCTCTGAATGGTCAAAATAAAGTTGTTATATGTGTTACATCTTCAGTATTGAATCCAAATGAAAAACACTCTTATTGTCAGCAACAGCCTTACAGAGTCAGTTGAAAGGGGCTGGAGGTTAGTTCACACACACCGGGAGCTGCCTCATACAACCACAGACTTTTGGCCATCACAATATCACAATATGGAGAGTCAGAGTTCGTGACCAATGTCTGATGCCCTCCCATTTCCATCTCATGTGTTTCCTTTCCTTTTTTTTTATTGCATACTTGTTTCCAATAAAGAAGAAAGAGCATCCTTAAATAGGACCTGTGTGGACGCCGGTCAGCTGATCTATATCGTAATGACTGCAGGCTATCAGCAGTAAAAACAGCGTTACTCTTTATAGTCGTGTTTATAACCCACTAGTGATAAGACATTTCACTTCCTGTCTCCCTCTTTCACCCACACACACACACCATACGCAAATCACATTTTAATTAAACACACACGCACGCACACATGCACGTGCGCACACACACACACACACACATTCTCTATCTGCAGTGCTACATTGTAAAATACAGTACTACTACACAATTTAACGAGACAGCCACTTTGAAGGAAGTGAATTTGTTTCCTCTATAATAAAACAATCAGTACGTTCTGTGTTTAAAGTCTACAAAGTCATCAACGGGGGGTCGTCGTGGGGGTTTCAGTGGGTCCTCTGCAAAATGAGGAATAGTTAAATTTCACTATTATTTAATTCACTAGAAGTTACTTAGCAATGTGTTCTAGTCTATCTCCCTTATACCTGCAGCTGTGTTGCAGGCGTTACCATAGCAACAACACTACCAGCATTTAACCATCAGCCTGTTTGACCAACAGTATCTCATAGTCTCCACGCAGCATCATGGTAGTATGTTGGTCGTTTCAGGTTTACTCTACCATGGTACTGCCATGGTAAAAGTCATGTATCGCCATGGTACCACTTTTGTACTTCTTCTTCGTCGTCGTCGTCATCATCAAACCTTTATTTAAATACTTGTAAGATCATTAAGGTTGCCTTAAGGTGATACAACCAGGTGAATAGGCAAATATTAGTTTTTTGGTAGATTTTGAGATTTTCTTAAATATTTTGCTTCCATAACATGTCTTATTTCAAACTAGTGGCAATAAAATATCGAAAACACACAATTAGTTGTTTATTTTACTTAATGTTGTCTGATTGTGTCCATAAATTACAATTACAATACAGAACTTTGAGTGCATTTTCCCAAAAAAAAGTTTTTATGCGTTTTTCTTACACGTACAGTAAGAGATGAAATATCATTTCCCTAGCACCTATACACACAATACGTTCCAAATTTCTTCCTATCTATACCCCGCTTACAGAGGGGTTTGTTAATATCATTCATAGCCTGATTTATAGTACATTTATACAAAAAAACCTGACAAATTCCTGATTTATGGGATGATAAAAAGACATAGCCATAATCCCTTCTGGACAAAAGTTCATTGTGTTATGTGTCAGTGATTCTATTCCTGGCCATATATGCAAATTAGTGCATATCTAATTAGGTAACGCCTATTTTGCATATATAAACATAAAATCTCAGAAAACTTGCAACACATTTTTTCTTAGTTGTTATGTACATAACAAACTGGGAAAGTTTCATAGTGATATCTATTCAAATCTTTTTTTTGCCTATTCACCTATAGGCTTTCTCGCCTTAATTTCCAACGATGACGAGTAAACAGACAGTTAAAATAAATAAGACAATTAAAAGTAGTAACACAACAAGATAAAAACTATTTATTATATATTTTAAATATTATATATTGTTGACAGAGTCAGCTATGGGGCGACAATAATATGTTCATGAGGCATGGTTTCTATCTTTAGCCATTAAACGGCATGGTTTATTTCACATTGGTACACAGCAGTACATGAGACATCCTTCTCTTATGAGAGCGACGGTGGAAGAGACAGAGGGGGAGTCGACGTCTCCTTTTATACCTCTATACCTGGCGGCAGCATTAGCAGCTCCGCCTATAGCGCCCTCTTGTGGAATCAGTTAGACACAGTTAGACAGTTACTTAGTTACTTGCAATCATAAATAGCCTCTAACTTTAACATATATATTTATATTTTAAAAGCTATTTTAGGGAGATCACCTAAAATACAAGATAAAAAAAGAGAAATCAGCTACAGTTACAGATCAATACACACAGTGATTAGTGATCATGGCTTTGAACTGTGCGTTAGAGGTTGGAAGAGAACTGATCTTTAAAGTGTGCTGAAGGATGTTCCATGAGTCAGGAGGGACGGCCTCAACAGAAAAGGCAGACAGATAGGGTCCAATGTAAAGTTTGTTCTTATAGAGCCACCATCTGGCCAAATGGCACCACATTCGACACTGCACTGCACACCCTTGGATTCTCAGCAATATACCCACCAAGTGTGAAGTCGATCAGATGAACGGTTCTCGAAATATGCGTAAACTTTGTTGTTATAGCGTCACCTTTGGGTCCAATGATGGATAGATTTGCCCGGACCCACAAAATCCAGGAAAAAGAAATGGTTGTTTCTGAGAATTATGGTTCAAAAGTTAAATGCCAAAGCGTTAAGTACGTTATCTTATAGGACCAACATCTGACCAAATGGCACAAAATTCGACACTGCACTCCCCTTGGTCCTCGACAATACACCCACCAAGCGTGATGCCAAAACATCTCTCTGGCTGGCCTGAGACTTCTTAAGCCCAAAAATTTTTCTGGCTGGCCTATCATCCACCCTCCATCATCCAACCTCCATCATCTAACCTCCATTATCCATCCTCCAACCTCCATCCTTCATCATCCAACCTCCCTCCTCCATCCTTCATCCAACATCTATCCTTAATCCTCCAACCTCTATCTTCCATCCCAACAATCACTCAGCTGCTGCTATACCTGCACATATGGCTCAGAGCACACTTTGTTCAAATGAACAGACACACTCCACATTGAATGCGAACTCCAGTGTTCCTTTAAGACATATGCACATAATCGCACGCACGCACGCACGCACGCACGCACGCACGCACGCACGCACGCACGCACGCACGCACGCACGCACGCACGCACGCACGCACGCACGCACGCACGCACGCACGCACGCACGCACGCACGCACGCACGCACGCACGCACGCACGCACGCACGCACGCACACACACACACACACACACACACACACACACACACACACACACACACACACACACACACACACACACACACACACACACACACACACACACACACACACACACACACACACACACACACACACACACACACACACACACACACACACACACACACACACACACACACACACACACACACACACACACACACACACACACACACACACACACACACACACACACACACACACACACACACACACACACACACACACACACACACACACACACACACACACACACACACACACACACACACACACACACACACACACACACACACACACACACACACACACACACACACACACACACACACACACACACACACACACACACACACACACACACACACACACACGTCTGAGATGAAACAGAAAGCAGACAGGATCAGTCTCTTCAGTCGGGCAGCTGAAGGGGGAAGATAACTTGTAAATAACTACATGTTTTATTCCAGTATGAATAGTATAGCTGTGGTATTCAGTGTTCTATCAAACTCATATGACAAGTTTTAATAAATTCTCCCTCCTAGAGGATTAACAACTGCCTCTAATTAACAATATAAATTAAACAGAGTAATAAATCATCATTAATGATAAGTATTAATAAACATTAAACAGAGTAACAAATAATAATTAATGATAAGTATTAATAAACATTAAATAGTAATACATCACCATTAATTAGTATTAATAATATTAATTAAACAGAGTAATACATCACCATTAATGATTATAAATAATATTAATTAAACAGAGTAATACATAATAATTAATGAGTATTAATAATATTAATTAAACAGAGTAATACATCACCATTAATGAGTATTATTCATATAAATTAAACAGAGTAATACATCACCATTAATGATAATTATTCATTTAAATTAAACAGAGTAATAATACATCACCATTAATGATAATTATTCATATAAATTAAACAGAGTAATACATCACCATGAATGATAATTATTCATGTAAATTAAACAGAGTAATACATCACCATTAATGAAAATGATTGTGTACGTTTTGAAGTAAAGGACACAAGAAATTGGGCTGGAGTAAAATGACAGCTCTTTATATTTCTTATGGGTTTTATATGGTTAACAAACATACAAGCCTTGGCAGAGAAGAGCCATAATACTGTACAGAGAGTTTGGCCAGATTTGACTACTAATGCCATGAAGAACTAAACGGTATAGGCTATAGACTGTAAATATGTAACATTGTAAACAGGCGCTGGCATAGCACACATTTAGTCTAAAGGGACAGTACACTGAAAAGAAAGGCAAACTTTAGAATCACAGTAGAATCACAGTTGAACATGTTACCCATCCATAGGGGGCTTAGCACCAGTCATATAATGACGCATTCGGAGCCAGTATATGCCGAGAAGTCAACTAGCTAGCCGGTGTACACTGTGGTGGCTGAAGCCAAAGCAGTAGGCAGGGGCATCATGCAAAACGAAATTGTGGCACAATTAGAGGGGGTGATAATAAATGCGAGCACCAAAATATATTTAGGGTGTTTTCTTGTTCCGTCTGGCACCTCTTAATCAGCCTCTCTCCCTCTCCTTTGCAACTTTGCATACATTCCTTTGCATAAATCCACATAAGACTATATCCACAGAGTTATTAATAAAGCCGCAGATGAAAGGAACCTGCCAACATGGTAATATCTGTATTTTCAAACACAATGCATAGGAAGCAGCAATGGTACAGATGAGACTGTGTTGACATCACATAGCAGCGTCTGCTCCACTGCCAATAAAAACTCAGACTGAGCAGTAGCCTAGTAACCTACTGATCACCCTCCTTGAAAGATCCATCCTCACCACAGCTCTAAGCACATATAACATGTAACCTACACACACCGATATACTGTGACTAGAAAGAGGGGTGTAGGATTTTCATGCCTATACTTTAACGTCTGTCTGCAAGACTCCAATACCTTTGTACTGACACATTATTTTTTTGATTGCAAGTTGATTGTTCTACTATTGTCGGCCCATGATCTTCTCCTATGCACCTGTCAATCTACCTGAAGATTTTATTATCTAAGATAAGATAAGATAAGATGTTCCTTTATTGATCCCCTTGGGGAAATTCAGGCTCATAGCAGCATGGGGGAAGGGGGGGGGGGGGGGGTAGAGGTAGTAAAAACAACACAAGCAGTGTAAACAAATAGGTCAATATAATTTACTATCTAACTAGCTGAAAAATATATTCACAGTATTCACAGTGTCACATGAGGTGCAGCCAGTATGCATAAGGTATTGTTATAATTTACTATCAACTGAATATACATTATTCACAGTATCACAGTATCCACATAAGGTGCAGTATGCCTAAGATAGTGTTGTCCTCCTTGGGTTCCTATAAGTCCCAGGTCAATGTCTGGCAGCAGTCGCTGCCCCCTGTTGTGGAGCCTGGAGGCCGCTAGTCGCTGCCCCCTGTTGTGGAGCCTGGAGGCCGCTAGTCGCTGCCCACTGTTGTGGAGCCTGATGGCCGCTGGTATGAAGGACTGTCCGAGGCGGTTAGTTGAGTGTCGGGGGGGTATGAGTCTGTGGCTGAACGAGCTTCTCATCTTGACTAGCTCGTCGTAGAGGGGGTGGTAGGGGTTCTCCATGATGGCAGCCAGCTTCCTTCTCATCCCCCTCTCTGCCATCACCTCTAGTCTAGGTAGCTCGACTCCCACCACCTCGACTATTTTATTGTCATTTATATTATCCTGCTTGTACCTGTACCTCCCCTCCCCATGCTGCTATGACACCTGCATTTCTCCAAGGGGATTAATTAAGGAACATCTTATCTTATTTTTATCTTAGTGCCTGTTCAAAAACGTGCCCAACTGCTTGGCCCCTGGTATGGCTGCTTGCAGCTTTCTCGAGAACCACTCGTCCAATTAACTTCACACTGCACTGTCTTGGGTCCTCAGCAATACACCCGCCATGTGTGAAGTCAACTAGATGAACGGTTCTCGAGACAGACATGCAGACAGACAGACCTTTCTTCTTTCCATTTTAGTTAGATGGTATACACATATTTCTGATTCAAAGAATGTGTGTAATTTGTTCTGTGTTTTATGGAGACTGGAGCATTAGTGACATTGATCCAGCATGACACACAAAAGATAAGGATGTTTCACAGTTTATACAAGAAATGTGGAATATCGTTCTACAGGTGTGCCAAAATTCTGCTCTTTAAAATATGATTTAATATGTCTTTGCTTAATTTTGTTCTGAATACATCTTTTCCGATTGCAAGAAGACGGTGTGCGGGAGTCCTTTTGTTCTATTAAATCATATTTCTAAATGTTATTTCTCCTCTCAAAAGGCGCTCCAGTTGCATCAACTTCCACTTTTAATCACAGAGCATCGCTGCTCATTAAAAAATTAACACATAGCTCACGTTGACTCCAGCAGGGGGCGTGGTACCCTGGGACACAGCAGGGGGCGTGGTACCCTGGGACCCAGCAGGGGACACGGACCAGTGTTTTCCCACCCCTTACTGTTGTTTTATCACAGTCTTGATTACTTGTTGATGATGTGATATTCAGTATGAACGTTCACGTGTTCTTATCGACTTCACACTTGAATTGTGAGTCAGTCAGGATAAGAGTGCTGGCTAAATCATAATGAGAGGACAAGGGAGGTTGTTTGTCTTTCACTAAAAAGGCCATCAAAGTGTCACAGTAATTAATTGTGTCTCCTTCTCCGAGCATGGATGCTTTCTCAGACACTGTCTGACACTGTTGGCCACTGAGCAACTCCACTGGAGCAGTTGGTGGTTAAGTGCCTAGCTCAAGGGCAGTTCAGTATTGAGGGACGGGAGTTATATATCGTATAGCATCGCGTCCCGCTCTGAGCCTTACGAGATACTCATATCTCCTGTGATACCTAATGTATCTCCCACGAACAAAAACACATGCACCCCACCTGTATGGGGCCCCGCCCCTTATGGTGGCCACCGCCCATATAACCATGACCCTGGTCATGAAACACCCTTCCTCTATTTTCGTCCCAGCGTGTTGGATGCGTGCACCATACGAGCTAGCGGAATGAAAAGATTAAGGGAGATTAATAATGTTGGAAGCTTACCGGAGGTTGCTGGCCCCTGGCATCTTCGACGCATGTTTTCGGCGACACGACGGGCCTGTGATGTTCCTCGTTTGATGACTGCACATCGAGGTTCAGCTGTACAAGGCTGGCTGTCGGGCCAGCTTGTACTCAGGTAGGCCCTGTGTCTTCAGGCATGGGTATTAGTGTTAGTAATGCTGGTTTGTGTTGTTAACACAACCTTGTTGTGTGTTGGCGCCAGGGGCAAGATGGTTTGGTGAACGTTCTCTGCAGGGAACGGTTTCCAAGCTGTCTTGGGCGTGCTGCTAAAACATCTAAAGCTATGCTAACATGCTATCGCTACTGCCGCATGCTATCACTACTGCTAATTGCTATGCTGTTTTAATGTCTCCGCCGTGAGATGTTGTCACTCTCCCGCCTCTTGCCCGGTTCATCAATGAAGGTCAGTCGGTAGCTGTTGTGGGGTTTTGAGTTCTATTTACCTTTTTCGGGTAAATGGGTTGACAACGGGGTAGGTCGTGGCTAGGTTCTAGCCAGGTATTACCTTGTGTTCCGGCGGGGTTTGTTGAACGGTGTTCCCATCTGGGTTGGCGTCGGGTAGTGGGGCTATGGGTCCAGCCGACATGGTAAACATGTTGCGTGTCTGTGCACAGGCAATTGTTGTCTTGGGTTCCACATTGCCTGGCGTTAGGCTGCAGTAGTATAAGGGCAGGGCCGCTTGGGAGAAATGTGAGGCCCTGTGCGTTTTTAGACGCGAGGCCCCCCATCTCCTGGGGCGGCCCTGTGTAGGGGGCTATTGTTTCATTTTGTCACTCTGCTATGAGAAGGTCTGTCTTGCTACAGCTTTCTCTCCTCTCAAACCATTCATACTGACGGTCAATCGGTATACTGGGGGAGTAGTGCGGGGGGGGGGCTTTGTTTACCTTTTTTGGTAAATGGGCTAAACTAGGGCTGGTGTTCTGTTGTGAATATTTTGAATGAAGACGGGTCTGGTCCGTCTCCCCTTAAACTTTGTGTGTATGGGTTTGCTCATTCTACAGTTTTTGTGGTTTAGCTCTTTTATTCATTTAACCTTTTCATGGTCCACACCACAGTGGAGGGTGCTGTTTGCAATCACCACTGGTGCTCCATGTTAACGTCAGTCCTTTGTTTTTGATATATTGAAACAATGCCCCGCCCGGCCGACACCATGGGTCGGCCTGGCGAGTGGCTGGTGGGCTGTTAAGGCTTGTACCGCCACGGTATGGAATTGGCAACGATTAGAACTGTGTTCGAATTGGTGTTTTTTCTATTAAAGAAGTGGTGTCTGGTGGAGGGGCCTTGAGGGCCGGCCGACGTCGACACATCGCGCAAGGTTGTTGACGTTATTAGCTTTGACCCAGCCGCAAGCTATAACCGCTCAGGGTTCCCCTCTCCGCAGGGGATTTTGGTCTTCTGCTGGAGCGCGGGCGGTATTGTCCTAGGCCCTACACCGCCTCACACCGCGCAGCCAGAAGAAGAGAGAGCACGGCCTCGTCAGCGGCGATGACGGGGCCCTCGACAGGCGGCCATGTTTCCCCCGCCAGTGGTGCCCTGGTTGGAGAATCGACAGGGTATCGTGAGGCCGACAGTCTTGGCGGCCGAGGGATCGGCCATTTTGGGTGATTTCGGTGTTGGTAAACCACTCCGTCGTCATTTTGCCGCGAGCAGCCCGCTCCCCGTTCAATCCTCTCTCTGGTATCCCCAGAAGCGGGGCTCTGAGCGTTCTCCTTTGGCTGCGGGCCGCGAACCTTCATTGAAGCGTATGCGGCCCCATTCTTCGCTTCTCATGGAGACAGGGGCTGACACCCAGTTGATGGCTGAGCCTGGGTCTGTCCGTGAGAATGTTGTGCTGTCAAGCGGCTCCCACACCTTGAACTGTGTTGGTTGAGCCTGGTGTTACGTCTGTCAACTTAAGTGTTGTCAGCAGGGGGGCTCGAAACCTTTTGAGGCACACAGTGCGGGCTTCCCCGGCCTCGCCTTCGCCAGGCCAGGTATCATGTTGGTGCTCCCACTCCTGGAATATTGGCAAGTGGTCGCAGCTCACATGGTTTGGGGTGGTAGTGATATCACTGCAGGGCTACGGTGTGTAGGAACCCATGGGGGCCTTACACCTTGCATGTCCGGCTGCAGAACAACTCCTTCAGCATGTTCTGGAGGGGTGTTCAGTGGGGGGGCTTTTTTGATCGGAAGCCCCCCGTATCAGACAGGCCCTTTTCTGTCGGGGTTCCCCCTTGGGTGCGATTGCCTCGTGGGTGGTGTCAGGGTCAGGTGTTCCGACACGGAACGCGCTCCTCGCACGATTCCAGGGTTGTCTTCGCACAGCGGGGGGGACCGGGCCAACTATCTACAGTTCCTGGCGGACCTGCGCCACGTGACGGCGGGTGCGTTGGGAGTGTCGTCACATATGGCTACGGCAGTACCATATGTCGAGGTAGATGGAGAGAATGGTGAGGCGGGGACTTGTGTTTACACAACCCCACCCGTTTTCAGGTTTGGTACAGACCCTGTTGTCGGGGTCTCCAGCAGGGACAGCTCTGGTCGACGAGATCCAATCTCTGTGGACGAAGCATGCCATCGTCGTGGCGTTCTCCTCCCGGTGTTCTCTGCCCGAGAAGTCGGGGGGGAGGGGTGTAAGACCCAGGCTGGACCTGTCCCATGGGAAGGTTCAGCATCTTTTGGATCGTCTCCTACCTGTTGAACACTGTCAGGTGGGGGTCTGGTTCTCCTCCATAGACCTGTAGGATGCGTATGCGCATCCCCGATCTTCCATCCTAGGGCTTACCTACGCTTCCTTTGCAGGGTTAGCGTATGAGTACCAGAGGCTGCCGTTCGGTTTTCTCTGGCTCCCCGCATCTTCACCAAGTGCGTGGAGGCCGCACTGGGGCCTCTGCGTCATCCGGGGTTACGGAGTGTTCTGCCCTGATGACGTTCTGGTCCTTCGCGGTCAAGGTGGATCGTCAGGTCTCGTACCAGGCAGGTCTCTACCAGCCTGGGGTTGCTGTAGACTGGATGTAGAGTATTCCTCTTCCCAGTCAACGGTTGGAGGGCTATGGGCATCCATCTCGGAGCGTGTTGTCAACACGCTCGGGAGGTTCCGTCCTAGGACGGTTACGGCGCTGTCTCACGTCGCGTTTTCACCGACGCCTCCCTCGCTGGTGATGCGTCGGGCCAACGCAGTAGGGGGCAGCTGGCAAACCATGCTGCCCGGTCTGCGCTACGTTCAATGTGTTGGTGTTGAAAGCGGTCCTTCTGGTCCACAAATGGTGTTGATCAGGACGGACGATACGACGTCAGTGTCGTGTATCGACAGACAGGGAGGAGTACGCTCCCCCTGTCTGCACCAGGCGGCGGGCGGCTGGCTATGGGCGTCCTCCATCTGCGCGGCCTAAGGGCTCCCCACATCCCCGGCAGGGAGAATGTGGGTGCAGGTGTACTGTCGCGGGGCGGCCCTCATCCTGACGGGTGAGGATTGCGTCTGGACATGGCCAGGCAGGTCTGGGACCGATGCGTGCCGCCAGGGATTCTTCCCCATACATCTGTTAGGTCAGTTGTTGGGACGGGTACGTTGAGGGGCGCAGGTTCTTGATCCTGATGGTGTTACCATCTGGAATGCGCATGCTCCCTCCACTGTCGCGCTTACGCGGGCAGATGACGTATGTTCCAAGTGTGGTGTAAGCGGGGGGCCAGGACTCGGTCTCCTGCCCCCTGGTTGCTGTCCTTAGTTACCTCCAGTCTCTCCTTGATAGACTGTCGGCTTCGACGGTGAGGGTATATGCAGCAGCTATATCCTCCTATCATGAGGGGTTTGAGGGGATGTCTTGTTCAGCCACCCTCTTGTGAAGCGTTTCCTGCTTGGCGCTCGACGCGTTAAGCCGGTGCAACGCTCCTTGGCTCCGACTTGGGATCTTCAATTGGTCCTCGGTCGGTTGTCCTTGGCCCCGTTTGAGCCGCTCGAGCGGGCGCCGTTGGGACAGCTGTCCTTCAGGACCGCGTTCCTTCTGGCTGTCACTTCCGCTAAACGCGTAGGTGAGCTCTGTGCTCTCTCGGTACATCCAGAGTGCCTGTCTTTTCGGACCGATTGCGGTGTCACTCTGCGACCTAATCCTGCTTTCGTGCCTGAGAATATCCGGAGTTCCTTCCGCTCCCGGGATATTGTGGTTCAGGCGTTTCGTCCTCCTCCTCACACTGGTGAGTTAGATGCAGGCCTTCACCTGTCATGTCCAGTCCGTGCTTGGGGATTTACCTCAGCCGTACTCAGGATTTCAGGGTTACCGACCAGCTTTTTGTCTGTTACGGTGGGGCTCGTGCTGGTAAGGCACTGTCGGAGCAGCGCCTGTCCCATTGGTTGTGCGAGGGTGTTACCCTCTGCTACACGCTGGCTGGGCAGGATCCCCCTGGGGGCGTCAGGGCGCACTCCACTCGTGGGGTGGCTGCCTCTGCCGCTCTCCTGGGTGGGGCCTCGGTGGAGGCCATCTGTGCTGCAGCTTCATGGTCCTCCCCGGGCTCCTTTGTAAGGTTTTTCCTCATGGACATGACCGGGGGTTCTGTCTCCCAGGCGGTTCTGGGGTCTGTGGCCTTTCCTGCTTCCCGTCCTTTGGTCGGGTAGCAGGAGTGTATGGGTATGGGCCGCAGTGTGTTGAGTCACACGTGGTTCCGCCTGTACGGTGTGTTCAAGGGGTTCTGGCTCCCTCTTGTTCGCATTCAGGTGGAGTTGACTGCGCCCCCCCTTCGTTAGGAAGGATGGGGTGACAGGGCTCCCCGCACCCCTTGATGTGGGCTTACGGGTCCTCAGGGGGTACATCTGTCGGGTCTCGCGCCCGCTCTTCCCCATTATCTCGTAAGGCTCAGAGCGGGACGCGATGCTATACGATATATAACGATAGGTTATGTAGATAACCTAGTTATATTAGTATAGGCTAAGCGTCCCGCTCTGCGCGCCCTGAGTTCCCTCTTGAGGGATCTTTTCCTGGGACGGGTTTTGGCGAGGAAGGGTGTTTCATGACCAGGGTCATGGTTATATGGGCGGTGGCCACCATAAGGGGCGGGGCCCCATACAGGTGGGGTGCATGTGTTTTTGTTCGTGGGAGATACATTAGGTATCACAGGAGATATGAGTATCTCGTAAGGCTCAGAGCGGGACGCTTAGCCTATACTAATATAACTAGGTTATCTACATAACCTATCGTTATTCATTCACTTCCCCGCCAAGATTTTCCCTGCCGGTCCGGGGGATCGAACCGGCGACCTTCCACCCGAAATGTATTTGGTCAATACTATGTATTGCAGTCATAGAGAATTGTGGGATATTCGTGGATATCCTGAAGAAGAATGTTCTCAGTCAACCGAGGTTTGGATAATAACAAGGTTTATTAACCAAACAGATAGAAATATATATAGTACATAGAGAGAATGGCTGAGGCTCTCGCCCCAGGTGATCAGCTGAAAATGACCCAGGTAAAGAGACCCGGATTCTGGTCGGGAGGAGCCCTATATAGTTAAAAGGGGGGGATGTGGTCCCATTTGATAGGTCAATTGGGTGGGGGAGGGGCACACAGGTAAGGGGACACAGGGGAGGGGAACGTCTTTACATGATGAGGGCATTATATTATTATTCCACAGAATCCCCCCCATTATACCCTCTATGAGGTGCAAGTTCAGCCATAGACCCCTCACCCCCCCCCTATGAGGAGCTAGCAAAGATGTGGAGCACGTTCAACCATAGTGTTACTATCAATACATGTGTCTCACCTGTCCAACCGACCAGAACCTCACCATCATCACCTTTTTATTTGATCTCGTTCTTTACCTCTACTCTCGTATTTTTATTATAATTTCTATGACCATGCCTGTAGGTCCCCTCCCCGTCCCCCGTGCTGCTATCACACCTGAATTTCCAAAAGGGGATTAATAAAGGAACACCTTATCTTATCTCATCTTTAGTGCCCATTCGGAACGGGCCAATTGATTGGCCCCCGGTATTGCTGCTTGCAGCTTTCTCGAGAACTCATCCAATCAACTTCATAGTCAATACTGCACTTTCTTGGGTGCTCAGCAATACACCGAGTGTGAAGTCAACCAGATGAATAATTGTAATAATAATAAACTTTATTTGTATAGCACCTTTCATACAGAAACTGCAGCACAAAGTGCTTCACAACAGAAAAGAAAGACGGGCATAAAAAAAAATCACAGTTTTTCACATTAGGATCTAACATCCCAACAGGCTTGATTCAGTTTTAAATAGACATTAATAACAAGTGTAAGATATGAATGAATGATCTAAGAAAATCCAAGGACAAACATACAGACAGACAGAGATTCCTTCCATTTTAGTTAGCTGGTACACCTCATATTTCTGATTCAAAGAATGTGTGCAATTTGTGTTTTATGGAGACTGGAGCATTAGTGACATTGATCCAGCATGATGACACACAACGCTTACAAAAGATAAGGGTTTTTCACGGTTTATTCAAGAAAGGTGGAATGAGGGAATGTGAGGATGTCGGAGACGGGGCTCGTTAAGACATGCTAGTGCTCTTGTCGTGTGCAGCGCCACCAGAAGGAGGCTTGCAACCACATCCGGGTCCTGACCAAAAAGATTTAGGAAATCAATCATCATAAAGCATAATCCTTCATTACGGGTGTTATTGATAGTCACTCAGTGGAGACGATTTTGGTCCAGGAGGTCAAGGATTGGTCCAGGTGAAAGGTCAGAGGGTGTAGAGGTGAAAGGTCAGATGGTGGTAAAGGTGAAACGTGTGACATGTCGGTACTCCTCACCGGGACGCAGCAGAGAGTCAGGGAATGAGACCTGGACAAACAAACATGCACACACACACACACACACAGAAGAGACCAGAGAGGGTAAAAGTCATGACAAAATCAATATAGGCTACAGATTTAATTAGATGACTGCAACTGAAATTACATTGTTGTACAGCAACATCTACTGTATATTGCATGTCCAGATATTATCATGTCCTGTTTTAAACCACAGCCTCATTAAAGATGGAATACTCTTTCTAAAGAGCTACATTTAATGATGTTTCACATGAAACAAAAATAACTTGTAATGTGTATTTTTTTCAATATAAGACAAATTCAATATAAAAACCATGAGAGAAGCATTAAGGCATTGCATCATTATTGTGAGCATCTCAGAGAATATTAAAACCTGATGTGAAGTGAGCTCACTGGTCTGACCTGGGACCAGCGCTAGGTGAACTTGTGTAATATACTGTATCTCCTTTCTGCAGGGTTGTAAGACAAACTTGATGTTGCTATGTTTTTTTGCTGTCTTGGTAATCTCATAATCAAGATTCTTGTATTAACGTCAAGTTATCTAAAAGCTGTGCAGAGGAGGCGTTTCAATTGACCCGTCTCAAACCCCTCCTTATTTTCTTGATTCTCCAATCACAACTGTTGCTTCCCTCTTTGTTTGTCCAAGGGAAGCAACGGTTGTGATTGGAGGAACAGGAAAAGAGGACAGGGTTTGAGATAGGTCTATAGGCTTGGGTGATACTGAAATACCCCTACTGACAATATTGCTTTTCAATATTCAAGCATTTTGATTCCACCTTCCAATCAGAATTGATCAAGTGAACGGTGATGGACATATCGCTGTAAATGAACACTTCACCACATGTCTGTGGTCAGCGCATTATCTGCAGTTTGGTAAGTCATATTGCAAATCCGTTTGCTTAAACCTTTTCAGTTGCTGATTGTTCTGTTAGAATAGACTAAATTCAATTGTTTGTGCCTTATGGAGTTGTTTGTTCCTATGGGTTACCATATTTTACGTTGCGCAGATTGGAGAGCTAGGATGCTACTGTAGGATGGAGTTTAGTGTAAACGTAACAAGTAAACATGGCTCTAGCCTAAAGCTAACATTGGTTTCCTCGTTCTTGAACATAACAGAATCTATTTAACATTTCATTGAAATTATTATTCAACTGTATGGATAGAGACCACTTATTTCCCTAACGTTAGTAACTCCCCCTTCACAATGTGGTGAAGCTAGAGCGAAAGGGAAAGAGAGACTGACTATAGTGCAAGATTCACAACAGACGTTGCATAGGGCGGCTAGGTGGTGTAGTGGGCAAGGCGCTCGCCATCAACGCTGGAGACGCTGGGTTCGAATCCAGCTCTCGGCGTTGCTATCAGCTTGGCTGGTCGTTCATACTAACACAATTGGCAGTGTTAGGGGTGGGAAAGCTGATGGGTGGGTCCTGGGCGTTGTGGACAGCGACCCCTACAGTTCGGTCGGGGCGCCTGCACAGCGAGGGTAGGATCTGGAGGGAGGTAGTGTGACCTTCCACACGTTACACTCTCCCGGTGAGAATCTGCGCTGCCAGGCTGGCTGCCGGCTGGCTGGCTGCACATGCGTCGGAGGAAAGCATGCGACAGTCTCCGGCCTCCCGGACCAACAGTAGGGGGGAGTGCGCAACAACCAGGAAGGGGGTTGGGAATTGGCATAACGACTAACAGTGGGATGGGAGAAAAATCGGAAAAAAGGGAGGGGGAAAAAGATAAAAAAAAAAAGATGTTGCACAAATGAACATCATTCTGTTATCGGGGGCCGTGAGTGCCATCATCGTGGCCACGTGCACGATACGTAAACGATAATATCGTCCTATCACCCAAGCCTAGGTCCATTTTGACTGGTCATGTGTCGGCCGTGCAGGGACACACTGTAGGCCTACTGGAAACAACAAACTCCCCAGAAACTAATTAAATAAATAAAAAATCTCTCGCCAAAGACATAGCACCAACTCTGTCCCAATTATCAGTGTGTCCTTTGATATCAGTGATATCACTCACCAGCTTTATCCAGTAATTGACTTCCTGTGCACGAACTAGCGCAATACACAATTTCCAGCAAGAGCTTCTGGGTTCCTCCGATTATTATCTTGTTTTATTTGTTGTCTTGACTGAACCCTCCATCCCAACCAGGAAAAAAAAGGACAATTATACGGTGTCTTCTTGCAGACAGGGGAATTCAGTTTTGGCTCTTCACAGTCATTTTTGAGAGAGAGCAAAGAATGAAAGGTGAAATGTAGTGAACACTGGTTGCCAAGGAATTGGTTACTAGGGGTGAGGAGGGCCCCTAACTCCAAGGTGGGTGGGTGGTTCCTTTCCAGGAATATAGAACAATGGGATTAAAATGCAAAATCTACTGTAGGATATGGTAAAAAAAAAAAAAAAAAAATGATCTGCTTCTCACTTCCTGTGCACTTTAAAGTTACTTAAACAGAGCCAGCATTCAATACATGGTGTGTGTGTGTGTGTATTCTTTTTTGTTTTTGCACAGCCCGAGTCCTAACCCGACCAATTATCATAAATTGTCGGCTTGCACCCCGGAGGGCTTTTCCGGGCCCACGTCAAACTCAGGCTGAAACTGAGAAGACTACCCTTCTCTCTCTACCTTGCCACCCCTCTGTGGTTTGATATGTATGCAAATGACTGCGGCTCAATCTGTCATTTGCCTGCTCACTCTCACTCTGTGTTCAGCAGAACAATCCCATGCAAATGTGGTGTAACCTCTTTCTCTCTCCTCCCCTGCAGCCCCCCCCCCCTCTCCATCTCTCTAACCCTCTTTCTCTCTCTCTGTCTTTCCATCTTCCATCTCTCCCTCCCCACGCACTCTCCTCCTCTCTTCCCCTGTACCATGCCCTCTTTTCATCTCTAACCTTCTCTCTCTCTCTCTATAATTATATATATCCCGCCACTCTCTCTGTCCTCAGACAGGGGTCTGTGTTCATGTTCTGCTCTATAATTTAGTGCAGAGGCGTTTTAAGAGAACGCTCTCTCTCTTTGTCTTTCTCTTGTTATTTTTCTCTTTAATTTGTTTCCCTATTTATTCAGACTAGTCTGTTGTGGTGTATTTATTTAGACTAGTCTGTTGTGGTGTATTTATTTAGACTAGTCTGTTGTGGTGTATTTATTTAGACTTGTTTGTGGTGTATGTATTCAGACTAGTCTGTTGTGTATTTATTCAGACTAGTCTGTTGTGTATTTATTCAGAGTAGTTTGTTGTGGTGTATTTATTCAGACTAGTCTATTGTGTATTTATTCAGAGTAGTTTGTTGTATATATATTATGAATAGTCTATTGTGTATTTATTCAGACTAGTCTATTGTGTATTTATTCAGAGTAGTTTGTTGTATATTTATTCAGACTAGTCTGTTGTGTATTTATTCAGACTCGTTTGTTGTGGTGTATTTATTCAGACTATCCTGTTGTGTATTTATTCAGACTTGTTTGTTGTGGTGTATTTATTCAGACTAGTCTGTTGTGTATTTATTCAGACTCGTTTGTTGTGGTGTATTTATTCAGACTATCCTGTTGTGTATTTATTCAGACTCGTTTATTGTGGTGTATTTATTCAGACTATCCTGTTGTGTATTTATTCAGACTCGTTTATTGTGGTGTATTTATTCAGACTACCCTGTTGTGTATTTATTCAGACTCGTTTATTGTGGTGTATTTATTCAGACTACCCTGTTGTGTATTTATTCAGACTCGTTTGTTGTGGTGTATTTATTCAGACTACCCTGTTGTGTATTTATTCAGACTCGTTTGTTGTGGTGTATTTATTCAGACTACCCTGTTGTGTATTTATTCAGACTCGTTTGTGGTGGTGTATTTATTCAGACTACCCTGTTGTGTATTTATTCAGACTCGTTTGTGGTGGTGTATTTATTCAGACTAGTCTGTTGTGGTGCATTTATTTAGAAAAGCATGTAAAGTCGCTTTGGATAAAAGCATCAGCTAAATTACTAAATGTAAAATGTAACACACACATAAGATGTATGCATATACAGTACATGCAGACACAGACACAACATTTTATTTTATTTGTTTTGCAGATTGCCAGGGCCACAGATAGGGCATCAGATGAATGTCTGGATGGATGGATGCCAAGGTGAAGAAAACAAAACAACATCCATGCCAGTTTCTTCATATTACATAATGTACTGTATCTGTCTTACAGTTTCTTCATATTACATACTATATCCGTCTTACAGTTTCTTCATATTACATACTATATCGGTCTTACAGTTTCTTCATATTACATACTATATCTGTCTTACAGTTTCTGCATATTACATACTATATCTGTCTTTAATTTCTTCATATTACATACTATATCTGTCTTACAGTTTCTTCATAGTACCTACTATATCCGTCTTAGTTTTTTCATCTTACATACTATATCTGTCTTACTGTACAGTTTATTTATATTACATACTATATCTGCCTTACAGTTTCTTCATCTTAAATACTTAATACCTGTCTTACAGTTTCTTTATATTACATACTTAATATGTCTTACAATGTATTCATATTACATACTATATCTATCTTACCATTTCTTCATATTACCAACTATATCGGTCTTAGTTTCTTCATCTTACCTACTACCGGTATATCTGTTACAGTTTCTTCATCTTACATACTATTATCTGTTACAGTTTCTTCATATTACCTACTATATCTGTTACAGTTTCTTCATATTACATACTATATCTGTTACAGTTTCTTCATATTACATATTTAACTCAATCCACGCCAGACCTGATGATAGTCGGGTTAACTCGCTGACGCTTGGGCGCCAAACCCGAGTATAGTCAGGTTTTCATCGTTATTTCTTTTATTCGATATTTCCATTCATTACAGGCACACGGACATCTGGGTTAACATGGGGAATTATCCTGAGAATGCCAAAGTGCAATACCGGCCGCATCAACCCAAATGGCAGTATCGAGCACCCTTTGTAACCTTGTATCTTGGCCTGTGGGACGGCCAAATGTCTCGGGTTTAATTTTTCCTTGTCGGGCGAGGCGAACGGTTCTCCCGGTTCCATTGAAGCGCGTCAAATATCCCCGATCCATATGTTGTGGTGGATTATGTCGTGGACCAAATGGACATTGGATATACCAGATGGCGGTCAAACAATTGGAATATTATTTTTGGAATACTCCCGATCACAGGTAAGGACGATTTGACGTACATTTTTGCTCGATCCTGCAATGCTTTTATACCGATCGGGCTGATATGCATTTTTAGTGTTCAATACGAATGCCGTTACTGCCAATCAAATAATCAGAAACGACCCCCCCCCCCCACCCCTTTCATGCATTCATGATGGAACATAATACCTATGATATAGATTTTATTTCGGAATAATAGCGTGTACAGGCAAGAAACGACAAAGTCTATAGTGGAATTGACGTATACTGCCATAACTCAGCATTTCGTGAATTACCCTAGACCGCTCTAAAACCATACTTATATTCACCACGGTATAACACGGGAACGTATGGATGGAAAAATTTATTCTTTTTCACATATTGAACGATAGATTGGTGATGTCAAATGGGCCATAGTATTGTATCCATAGCTATAATATATAATATAGTTATAGCTAGACAAACAAGGTGATGCAGTCCTATCTTTTAAAGCGTGGCAGTGCTAGAGCGGGCCCCGTCTAATTCCCGGCAGTCAATGAGTTAATATCTTTTTTTTTTTTTTTATCCACTTTTTCTCCCCTTTTTCTATTTTTCTCCCATCCCAATTTAGCCGTGCCAATTCTCCCCTCCACTGTCTTGATCGTTGCTCTCATGTTCCCCCCACTGGCCGGTCGTAGGGAGGATAGAAGCCCATCGCATGTCCCCTCCAATACATGTGTAGGCAGCCTGTCACATCTTTTCACCTGCCAGCGCGGACTCTCATTTGGCGAGGAGTAACGTGTAGGAGGCTCACACTGCCCCCGCCATTTTCCTGTCTCTGCTGTGCAGGCGCCCCAACCGACCTGTAGGAGTCGCTGTTTACAACGTCCAGATTACCACCCATCGACTTCCCACCCGCTAACTCTGCCAATTGAGTTAGTATGACGGCCGGCCCAAGCCGGAGGCAACGCCGACAGCCGGATTCGATACCGGTGTCTCATGCGTTGGTGACGAGCGCAATGTCCGCTGTGCCACCCAGCCGCCATGAGTTAATATTGTTGTATTGTTCATGTATTGTACCTTGTTGACTGTTGTTGATATTGTTGTAGTTGTTCATGTACTGTACCTTGTTGACCGTTAATATTGTTGTTGTAGTTGTTGTTCATGTACTATACCTTTTTTACTGTTAATATTATTGTTGTTGTTCATGTACTGTTGTTGTTATCGACTGTTGTTCATTATTGTTGTAGTTGTTCATGTACTGTACCTTGTTGACCGTTAATATTGTTGTTGTAGTTGTTGTTCATGTACTATACCTTTTTTACTGTTAATATTATTGTTGTTGTTCATGTACTGTTGTTGTTATCGACTGTTGTTCATTATTGTTGTAACTGTTCATGTACTGTACCTTGTTGACTGTTAATATTGTTGTTGTAGTTGTTGTTCATGTACTATACCTTTTTACTGTTATTATTGTTGTTGTTCATGTACTGTACTTATTGACTGTTGTTCATATTGTTGTAGCTGTTGTTCATGTACTATACAGTACCTTGTTGACTGTTGTTAATATTGTTGTAGTTGTTGTTCATGTACTGTACTTATTGACTGTTGTTCATATTGTTGTAGCTGTTGTTCATGTACTATACAGTACCTTGTTGACTGTTGTTAATATTGTTGTAGTTGTTGTTCATGTACTATACAGTACCTTGTTGACTGTTGTTAATATTGTTGTAGTTGTTGTTCATGTACTATACAGTACCTTGTTGACTGTTGTTAATATTGTTGTAGTTGTTGTTCATGTACTGTACCTTGTTGACTGTTGTTCATATTGTTGTAGCTATTGTTCATGTACTGTACAGTACCTTGTTGACTGTTGTTCATATTGTTGTAGCTATTGTTCATGTACTGTACAGTACCTTGTTGACTGTTGTTAATATTGTTGTAGTTGTTGCTGTTCATGTACTGTACCTTGTTGACTGTTGTTGATATTGTTGTTGTTGTTCATGTAATGTACAGTACCTTGTTGACTGTTAATATTGTTGTTGTTCATGTACTGTACAGTACCTTGCTGACTGTCCTTACAGTACAGCACGTACACACAGTGAGCAACTCAATCAACCGGTCACCAGAAGTTGTTCATTTTTGATAGACGAGTGACCCGGGACCAAAATGGATAGAATGGTATGTCTTATCATTTTCACGAAAATGAAGGAAATTGTTTACTACTAGTACCATACCTTGTTGACAGCATCAGGCCAGTTCTGCGTCTCCAGACAGAAGGAACTGTGCCTCATGTAGCAAACCCCGCCCTTTCCTGTCAGAGAGCCATCCAGGAAGTTGGCCGTGTAGAGCTGGATGCCAGGTTGGCTGGTAGAAACCTCCAGGACGCGTCCACTGGCCCGGTGGCACACTCTTCAAAGAGATGGAGGGAAAGAGCAACGGAGAAAGACGTCATGATGACAGAGATAGTTTAGGGGATTTAAAAAAAATTAAAAAATGTAACCTTCTCTTTCTCCTATTTTTCTCTGATTTTCTCCCCGTCCCAATTAGTCGTTTTCCCCTACCTGGTTGTTGTACGCATGTTCTCCCACGAGTCGGTATAAGGGTGTCCTGATGTCGAACGCACGCTTCCTCCGAGACGTGCGCCGTCAAGCCAGTGACGCTCTTTTCACTTGGCAGCGAGGACTCTCATTGGTGAAGTGTAACGCGTGGGAGGGCACGCTATCTCCACCAAGTCCTGCCCCGCTTAGCAAGCGCCGAGACCCGACCTGTAGGCGTCGCTGTCCACAACGCCAGATTCCCACCCGCCAGCTTTCCCACCCCCTAATACTGCCAATTGTATTAGTATGAACGGCCAGCCAAGCTGGTAGCAACGCCGAGAGCTGGGCTCAAACCCAGTGTCTCCTGCGTTGGTGACGAGCGCAATCTCCGCTACGCCACCTGACCGCCCCCAAGTTTAGGGGATTTCTAAGGGAAGGGAAGGAAGGACACCGTTCACATATAATTTGCAACATTCATCAGATACAATATCTCCTCCACCTCACCATCAATCAAACCAATCATCTTGTAACGTGGCACAGGGCCTCTCTCCATCTAGGGCAGTGGTCACCAACCCGTCGATCGCGATCGACTGGTCGATCTTTGAGACGGTCCCTGTAGAACTTTCCCTGAAAATTATTATAATTTTTTTTTTTAGATCTTACCCCGAGAGTCCACATTACAGTTCTACTTTTGTTTTGATGTGAAAAGTGACGCTGCACTTAGCACTGACTGAGAAAGTACACATTACAGTTCTACTTTATAAAATGCTAATTGTAAATATGTTTGTCAATGTTAATAATATGGCAAAGTCCACATTACAGTTCTACTTTTGTTCTGATGTGAAAAGTGATGCTGCACTTAGCACTGACTGCACTGACTGAGAAAGTACACATTACTACTTTATAAAATGCTAATTGTAAATATGTTTGTCAATGTTAATAATATGAGAGTCCACATTACAGTTCTACTTTTGTTTTGATGTGAAAAGTGATGCTGCATAAGATGACTGCACTTAGCACTAACTGAGAAAGTACATAATAGTTCTACTTTGCCGTTTTAATGTTGGACCAAAGCATTGCATGTAATTAGAATACAGGCAAATAAAAGTCATTTAGTTTAAAGTACAATCTTGGCTGTCTTTTTCTCTCAACGCTTCAATAGGTAGATCTTGCCTTCACCAAAAAAAAAAAAAGTGATCTTGGGCTTAAAAAGGTTGGTGACAGGGGAGCTCCAGTAGCTCACCGCGTACCTCGAACGCTATTTCGGCGTCAGGGACAACCGTGCGCGTCACGGATCTGGGGTAGCGAGTTCGACTCCCGGACAAGCCGTACTTTCTCAGAGTGTCTTTCCCCCCATCTGTACCCCCATTCAACCTGTTTCTGTCGGTCATACTTGACCAGAAAAAAAAAAAAAAAAAAACGATAAACGCAAAAAGAACCAGCTGACTGGTCAAAGTAAAAAAAAAAAAAAAAAAAGAAAGGTTGGTGACCACTGATCTAGGGCGATGCCAGCAAAGATCCAAAGATCATTATCACACACGCGTACATAATATTAAATTATTGACAAATGTTCGATAAAGGTTTTGAGGACATTTAATGGGTACAGCAAACTGTCTCCACCACACTGCCTACACAAACAAACACACACTTCTCATTTCTCCCACCTGGCAGCAGGCCTCTCAGCCCATGCACTTCCAGGTGATGCCAGACAGAAGTTGTGGTCAAACCCCGGTCCTGGAACTTCCTTCAAGCGAGGGCCAATCAGCACAGACCTCCTGAGGTCAAAGGGCGTACCTTCCACTGCTCTGACCTCTCCTGTGGAAGAGTAAAAGAGCCGACGCATCAGTAGCCTTGATACTCTTGTACACTGAGAGGATAGGAAGGTAATCAACCACACGATCATCATCACAGCTTCCAGGCAATAGCAAACCAAACATATTATGACATCATCATCTCAACATTAGCCTAGAAACATAAATTGTACCACAGTCACAGCAGTCGTTGTGCGCTGTGATCCGAGAGGCCCAGAAACCAGTCCAGCTGAACTTGTGTTAAACTGGTCAGTTCACCACAGTGCTTGAGGAAACACAGTAGCTTAGTTTAGACACCATCGTCAAGTGTTCCTTTATTAATCCCCTTGGGGAAATTCAGGCATCAAAGCAGCATGGGGGATGGGGAGGTACAAGCTGGAAAGAGTATAATAATACAAGTAGAAATAATACTATAGAATAAAATAATATATACAAATATAAATATACAAATAATAGAATAGCACAGAATAGTAATAATAGAATGGCAGTATATTCTATTGATAATAGTATACACGGTATGTAGTAGTAGTAGCACACTGCGCCAGAGTCTGTGCAGTGTTTAGTAATTAAGAGTCAAGACAGTCCTAACATACTTCTCAAGTTCTCCAGCTGTTAGTTCAACTATTGGCAGCAGTCCATGCCCACGTTTGTGGCACCTGATGGCTACTGGCACCAAGGACTGGCAGAGGCCATTTGTGGTGTGGGGGGGGGGGCGCTACGGCTGAACATGCTCCTCATAGAGGGGGTGGGAGGGGTTTTCCAGTATAGCGTCCAGATTTTTCCCTCAGCCACCACCTCCAGTATGACCAGTTTGAGCTAGCCTTCCTCACCAGTTTGTTCAGTTCGTTAGCGTCTCTTGAGTTGATGTTACCCCCCACAGCGTACACCATCACCAGCAGCTACGGCAGTGCAGTAATCATTTGTCTCCAGGAAATTGTTCAGAAACATGTCAAAACATGCCTCTTTCTTTAACTCTCTCTCCCTGACTGTAAGAGCCATATGAGTGTTTTAGTTATGGATTATTATTATTATTATTATTATTATTATTATTATTATTATTATTATTATTATTATTATTATTATTATTATTATTATTATTATTATATCAAATAGAAGGATATGATTTATGTGAATGTTATGATTTATCTGTGTAGCCAAAAGGGGAATGCTTGCCCAGTGTTGGCCTATTCTCAGTTGTATTGTGGGTGGTTCACCTGGCTTGCCTGAATGGCACGGTCTAGGCGGACCAGCCACTGCGCAGCTGAGGGCATTAATTAGTAATGGTAATCACCTGGGTGGGCGTAGAACGGGGAATGGCACACAGTTTTCTGACCGCTTTGGTCCCATCTTCCATGTGAATTACTTTTCTAAATAAATCAGATATCCACTTGATATCTGACAACGGAACTGAAAGTGTGGAGACTATTATTGATTAGAAAGCGCGTACGGAATACCTCCCCGACTGCCACGGAAGCGGAACCAGGCAGAGGCCGCTACACTGACCATAGTGTCATTCTAATGTCACATCCACCAGCGCACCCCAGCAACCCCAGACCATCCTAGCCCAGACATAATGCCTTGACAACAGCCATGGCAACTGCCGCTATCATCCTCCTCATCTTCTGTATCCACCTCTGTCGCTCAAAAGATAAAAAGGAAATCAGACAGGAAATGAAAGCAGGAGATAATCTCACATGGACAGATTTTTAAATGTCATTTTACATTTATTTACCCAGGGTAGGTTATCGGAGCACAGATGCTCTTTTTCAGCAACGCCCTGCTTCACACTCACACAGTTAACACATAGGCCTACGTTCGCACCTGGGAGATGCCCAGTACAACCACAGTCTGACACCGTTTGCCTCTGAGCAACTCCAGTGGCCGGTTAGCCTTCGGGAGAGGCGTTAGTTGGACATTGCCTAGGCTAACCGGCCACTTCCGCTTCCATTCATTGTGCTAAGCTAGGCTAGCGCGCAGCCAGATAGCTTTCTACTGAACGTACAGAGAGGAAACAGGTATCTACAGTATCTTCTTGTCTCTCTCTGGAGAAGACGATGAGCTAATTTCCCAAAATGTTGGCGTGTTCCTACCTTGCTCACGGGCACTTCAGCGGTCGGTATTGAGATAGGGGAGAGCGTTGTTCATTCACTTCTCTAACCTTTAGCCAGGCCACCGCTGCCCCCATTATGTGGCCTTTCAAAAACACTAAGAAGAAAAGTAAATACAGTTTCCGGGAAGACGACAAACAAACAGAGGGATACAAAGACAAGCTGCCAAATAACAAGCAGTTAATTGTATTAACGTGTAACGATATAGAGTGAAAGAGAAAAGAGAAAACAGGAATGGGATCCAAACCCATGCTTTCACAGATACGTGGTGGTATGAACACTGACTGGTATATTGACTGTAGAACGGGAGCTCTCTCTCGCTCTCTCTCTTGCTATATGTTGACTGTATCATGCCCAGCCTCGGGCAGCGCTATTATTTAAGAACATGTTGACTGTATGAAAAGAAAAAAATAATAATAATAATAATATTATATATATACTTTTTATTTTAATTTGTTTACCTTTTAGGGGGGGGGGGGCCTCGCGTTTAAATCTCGCACAGGGCCTCGCATTTCTCCCAGGCGGCCCTGCTCACCAGCACATCTGATCGGCTGCCTTGCAGTCTGACGTATTGTGGTCTGTTGGTGAGGTAGTCAGTGTTCCAGGCCACCAGGCCACGGACCGGTCACATCACCGTGAGCTTCTCCAATAGCCTTAAAGGCTGGATGGTGTTGAAGGCGCTGGAGAAGTCAAAGAACATAATTCTCACTACGCTGTGCGGCCTCTCCAGCTGCATGTAGGCTCTTTGGAGCATGCAGATGATGGCGTCCTCCACCCCGATGTTTGCCTGGTACGCTAATATAACTGCAGGGAGTCGAGAGTGTCGAGGGAGTCACGCACCAGGGGCTGGTGAGGAAATGAGGTGTTGCAGGACCAACTTCTTAAAAGGTCTTCATGACGTGTGACACAGTGGCGGCTGGTGCTACGTATAGTAGGAAGGGCGCGGGGGGTCTCGACTTATATCTTGCCATATTCAATCAGTTTCAGTAACTACAGAACAGTACATATTGCTAGACTCACTTGTTGTTTTGTTGCATCAGGTTGAAACTAGCCTCGAGCCGTCGCGTTAACCCTTCGAGAAGCTTTTGTGGTCCGGGCTTGAACTTTCCATGATAAAGTGTCGATATAAATCCATTTTGTTAGATCCAACACTGTCTAAATGTACAGTATCTCGTGATTATCTCCCCGACTCCTGAGAATACACTTCTTATTACCGAACCAGCTAAACGACCGAGTATAGCCTAGCTAAGCTAAGCGGCAAGTCTTTTCTGTCTGACGACAGAAAAGCGCCCTCTATGGACCAGCCGCCACTGGTGTGACGTAGTCGCTGAGGGTGCTTGGGCGTGCGTCCCTTCTTGGGCACCAGAACAATGCAGGCCTACCAAAAGGTGAGGCCACCCTCTCCAGCCTCAGGGAGAGGTTGAAGAGATGCTGAAATGGTGCTGCCAGCTGCACGCCTTGAGCACTGCAGGGTCCTTGGGCCTTGTTCACTGCCAACGCACCTGGCTGTTAGTGGTGGTCAGGGGGGGGTGTAGTGGGCTGGGGCAGTGGGGGGTTGGTGTTAGCAGATGGTGGGGCCTTTTCATTAAAACCTGGATGGAATAGAACGTCTGGAGGCAACAAGGTTGATACCAGACATAATGAAACCATTTACTGTTTCCAACTAAACCCATCCTGCTTTTCTCATCTCCTCTTAACCATCATCCTTGCCCCTCTTTCCCCTCTCTTCTATTCTCTCTTCCATTCTGGATGTTATAGCCTTTGATGCCTGCCTGCACACAAGATGGACACAATTGCTCTTTCAACAACTTCCAAATACACACATGTACACACACATCCCTCCACGTTTCTCCCCTCCCAAAAAACTATGAACATCATGGGATACATTTAGTTAAAAGGGTCACATTTGTTTTTTTTTCCTCTTCTTTCTTCTTATTGTCAATATTGTCAACAGTCAAAACCATCCAGAAAGCAATGAAGACACAATTAGCACTTTCTGCGGCAACAACGAGTTTACTCGTTATTGGCCGCCAGCGGTTGAGCGCCAACAACGAGTGAACTCGTTATTTGGTCCGTTTTTCTTTTTTTCGATTTTAATATTCTATTCAATGTCACGGACCTGTATGTTGCCGTTAAAAGGCATACTGGGACCCAGAGGGTGCAATACCGGCCAGATCCTGCCAGGTGGCAGTATCGAGAGTGCAGTAAACCCTGTTCCAGACCCTGTGTTACACTCAAATCCCACAGGCGCTAAATTTAGACAGAGCCGAGTAAATCACTTCATCCGACCACTTTGAAACACATCTGGAACACTTGATCCATAAATTGTGCCAAATTATGTCTGGGACCAGATGGACACTAATACTGGAAATCGCGATCAGACAATTGGAATATTCTTTTTGGAATACCCCCGACCAAAGGTAAGGACTATCTGACATAAATTTCAGCTTGATCCAACAATGTTTTCATATCCATCGTCTGTAGTGTTCAACACGAATGATGTTACTGGCAATCAAAGCATGATGAAACATAATACCTATTATATACATTTGATTTGGAAATAGTAGCATGTCCAGGGATGAAACGCCAATGCTTTTAGTAGAATTAACTCAGCCTCCCAGGAATTAGCCCGGATCACTCCGAAACTATACTTTTATTCACCACGGGATAACGTGTGAACGTGGCCTAGCTAGAACAGGATAAGGATAATAGCTGGCAGTGAATGAGTTAAGAGGAAACGGCAACAACAACAACAAAAAATCTTCAAGCAAGGAAACTTTGGCCACTGTGTGTTTTGACAATGTGTCGTTCACATTTCATGCTCTAGAAATGACCAGCTTTGCAGGACCAGACCAGAATAGCTCGCATAGACCACCGCGACACTTCCAGTATTCTGAAATTATGGGAGAGAGCGGGGGGGGGGGGGGAATGAATGAATGTGGATGAGAGCCTTGACATTAAGTGTTTGTAGATACGGCTGTGGGGGTGCTGGAGACATGATCCAATAGACTTTTATACGATCTGCACTTTCTCAGCCGAGCTACAGTATAATCACTTTCCCGCACCTACTCCCGAACTCCGCATGCGCAGATTGCCCACGGAGTCTCTCTGGATTGTCCAGAGATCTAGGTTCATCAATCTGCGCATGCGTAGTTCGGGAGTAGGTGCGGGAAAGTGACTATAGCTCGGCTGAAAAAGTGCCTCGACTTGGGATTGGTCGCTCCGTGTTCAGGAGACTCATGCGTATATATAAAAGTATATTGGATCATGTCTCCAGCACCCCCACAGCCGTAGCTACAAACACTTAATGTCAAGGCTCTCATCCACATTAATTTATTTTCGCCCCCTGCCCTCTCCTCCATGAGCTTCCGCATAACGCGGAAGTGCAGTGGTCTATTGGCAATGTCACTGTATTTCATGCATCACTGTTGGGGATTTCTCTCGCTTCAGCCCAAGTTGGCCCAACTCCGTGATCTAGCTTGCAAAAAGAACAAAGATGTCTTCATGAAAAAGTTCCATACTGCAGGTTTAAAATGATGGACTATGTGGATCAAGGTAACTGTACGTCTCTATGACCCGTTTGAGGGACATCTACCTCGGTCGGGCCTCTCAAATCACCCTGTGGTCCTGAGCCAAAGATGTAAAGAGAGAACCTTCTTCTGTGTGCAGTCCTTGGGGTGATTTCCATTCTAACTAACACAGATACAGCTGCTATAAATAAACAGTCATTAGCCTGGCTTCTGGCTCCACACTGGTCACATGTCCACCGGGGACATTTTGACTAATTGGGGAGTAATGAGACTGTTTATCTGAAGAGCAGGAGGGGCGCACAAACACACACACTCAAAGACAGACACTTTATCTGAAGAGCAGGAGGGGCGCACACACACACACACACACACACACACTTATGAATGTGCACACAGACAGACAGACATACATACATGACAACATGAACACACATACAGGTATGCACAGCAACACAACACGTCAACACATTCACAAATTGAAAAGTGATCTGCACACACACACACAAATTCATACTGTATGCACACAAGCACACACAAATAGCTAGGTTAATGAGCTAGATTCTGGATGATAGAGAGAGAGAGAGAGAGAGAGAGAGAGAGAGAGAGAGAGAGAGAGAGAAAGAGAGGAAAAGGTTTGACTGACTGTCACCTCAGCTACAAGCCTTTAACGTTACCATCCGTCACTCTTCTTCAATCCATCCATACTTCCCTCTCAGCACGACATTACTCAGTACTTACTCAGAGCTAGAGTTGTTCCGATACCGATACCAGTATCGGAAATGCCGCCGATACTGCCTAAAATGCTGGTATCGGTATCGGCGAGTACCCTCTAATGTTGCGCTCCGATACCATATGACGTCATTTATCAACAACACTGCGGACGTTGGGCTCTGTAGATATACCCTACTCGCTGAGTGAGCATTATAAAACAAACGTGTGCTTAATCGACCGTGAATTAAAGTGTCAATTGCCATTTTAACAGCAGAGCAGATACTTTCTTAAAATGCCATCGTCCCGGCAGAGCGCTGTTGACGGGGAGCTCTGATGTTTTTAGCATTAGCTGAACAGCTAACCGAAAGCTAGCATTAACTAACGTTAAAGGTTTAGCCATAACGTTACCTTGGCTAAAGTTGGGGCTATTCATAATCCAGCAATAATGGCTGCAGACCTGCAAGCAAAGTACAGCAAGTTGGCAAAGGAGTATTCCAAGTTAAATCACAATGTCACCAGTAACGTTAGTCTTTCCTAGCTCATGGTAACGTCGTCATTGCACAATTGCACGTCGCGTACACAATTAATGACATGTTGCGGACAGCCATATCGGCGACAATGTTTAGCTTTTAGTGCCAAATGATAAGAGTCTGAGGCGGAGTCTCAAAAGAGAATGTTGAATATTTATTGTGCAAAAATCACAACAACAGAGCCTCTGCTACTTCAACGGAGCCTTCTTGTGGAAGCAAGTGCAGCAACGAATGTCCGTGTGGAACTAATGTGCCAACAACAACCTTTCCGTGGGTGAACTCATTGAGAGTTTTCAATTACTGATACTAATACTAATCTATACAATCACCTGTTGTTGAATAAATACCATTACTTTATAGTTATTACTAAAAAACAGTATATATAAAACAGTAGCTGTATTTAAAAAAAAAAAAAAAAAGTTTTATAATTTATATATTTTTTTTATTTTTTTTAATGTATGCACTGGTATCGGATAAGTATCGGTATCGGCCGATACCCAAAGCTTAGGTATCGGAATCGGATCGGAAAGTAAAAAATGGTATCGGAACATCTCTACTCAGAGCCATTAGCATTCGTAAAGGCCAAGCATTCATCAAAAACTCAAAGAAAAACGGAGAAAAGGATGATTCCATTCCAGAGAAAAAGATGATTCTCTTTACGGACTGCCTGTACCTGACTGACTGACTGACTGACTAGATTCCCATTCACCAGTACTGGAAAAAGAATTCCATCGTAAAGCGCTTTGAGTCATTTTATATATGCTACAAACATGCAGCCATGCACCTATCTGACTGATAGGTGGGCTAGTAGGCTGACTGGCTTTCTACCTTACTGATTGATTTATTGATTGATTGATTGATTGACTAACTGGCTACCTGGCTGATTGAGTGAGTAAGTGGTTGGTTGGCTTACTGGTTGCTTATACTTGTCTGTCTGACAGACAGACAGGCAGGCAGGCAAGCAAGCTGAGTGGCTGACTGATTGAATGTCTAGTGCAGGGGTTCCCAAAGTCGGGGTCACGAGCCGCCGCGGGGGGGTCGCCAGATGATCAAAAACAATTTCAAAAAAAGATTTTTTTAATGCAGTCAGGCCACTGAACTTAGAAGCAGGCCAGGCCAGTGTTTCTAGTTGCACCAGCACAATAGTTAGATAACCTAGGTGGGGAACAACCAGGAGATCACTGCAACTCACACAAGTTGGAGAACTATCTCTCTCTCTCTCTTGCTCTCACACACACAGAAAGGGAGCCGCATGTGATTGGTGGAGGCGGGACCCTTACAAAAAACTGCTAATCATTGACACATGCTAGCCTGTAATAATCCCCCCCAGAAAAATCTACTTTGCATTTGATATATTGCAAATATATGCCATCACACACACTGGCATTTAAAGGGTGAGAATTATAAAATGTGGTGTTATGATCAGGGCTGAAGTTGAATAAAAGATTGTATTTTTTTCAATTACAAAAATACTGAAAATCCATAAAAATCTGTTGTTGCTAATCATATGTTTTTTAACAATAATTTGTGATGCCATCACAAACACTGACAGGGTACAAATAAAAAAATTCCTGCACCAGAATGCAGGAAATGAAGTCTTTATAACAAAAGAATTCCTGGTGGGGGACCCCCTGCTTAAAAAGTGGCCTGACTGGGGCTATATTTTGCACTACATTTCCTGGCCTGAATGATTTCCCCAGTCCGGCCCTGGTTAAAAGCCTCCAATGCTTATTAGTGTGTGTGCGTTTGAACGTTTGCATGTTTCAACCATACATTTCCATTTATAAAAAAAATTAAAATAAAAAAATATATATTATTTTAAAAAACAATTTTTTTTTACCTCCTATAATAGTGGGGGTCGCGGCTCTCTGACACCATTATTTGGGGGTCGCGGCCTGAAAAGTTTGGGAACCCCTGGTCTAGTGGACCGACTGACTGACTGACTGACTGACTGACTGACTGACTGACTGACTGACTGACTGACTGACTGACTGACTGACTGACTGACTGAATGTAGGAGGGGGGAAAGTAGGGGATGATGGAATATAATTTCATGCAACACTTCACTGCTTCCATCCGCCCGTCCAGAGAGAATATTTCAGAGTAAGAGACTAGGAGGGAAGGAGAAGATAGAACGGAGGGGTTTAGTGATATCACAGGGTATGCGGCATGTTTCAATCCGTTTTGATATAAATTGTGTGAAATATATGAAATATAAAATAGGCAAAACTCCCTGGTGACTTTGATTGATTTGGAGGGGAATGCCATGGGAAAATAAACAAGAACTGTTACGGCCACAGACAGGGTCTTTCTCTCCCTATCAGCAGGTCCCCACTACCATATATGGGTCCCTCCAGGTTCCCGCTTCACCCTCAGCCTGCCTACCTGTGCCGATCTACACACCTGAGACTCATCTCATCATCACGGAGCCAGGATAAGAGGCCTGCACCCCTGCCACTCCTGGTCAGAGTGTTGTTTCACCTGCCTTGGTATTAGGACTCTTATCTGGACCTCCATACTATATATATATATTTATATTGTGTTTTTGTGAACTCTGTAGCCTGCGTCATTCTAACTCCTGTGTGTAGGATCACACACCTCCGGCCTGCACCCCCACCCTTGGACATCACCAGCATGGACTATCCCGGGACCTCATGGACACACACATCCCTCACCTGTACTCCCTCACTGCCTGCCTTGTCATCTAACGGGCTTACCATTAAATACCCTAAACCGCCTCATTCTCCTGTGCCTTGTGTTCTGCTCTTGGGTTCTATTAAGACAGTACACCACCCTAACAATAACACAATAATGTTAAACAAGTAAGAACAAGCCAAATAAATATAGTATATTTAGCAGTGCATATGCATGGTGCACATGCACGTGTACTACTGAAGATTTACCTAGTTCAAGAAGTATGATATTTTTAGTCCTCGGAATGAATGGAAGTTGAATGAGGACCCGACACCTGGGTGCTGGAATGCTGGTGTTGACAGTGGACGACAGGGGCAGCGGTGGTCGCTAGCTTAATTGCAGATGCACTGCTGAAACTTGACAAAGAAAAGTCTCTACTCTGTCTACTATTTAGTATCTCTCTGTGGAGGAGATATAGCAGTTAGCGCAAGGTATTATTTAGTAGTATTTAATATATCTCTGTGGAGGAGATATAGCAGTGTTAGCAGGGCATTATTTAGTATCTAGTATTTAATATATCTCTGTGGAGGAGATATAGCAGTTAGCAGGGCATTATTTAATATCTAGTATTTAGTATCTGTCCATGGAGGAGATGTAGTAGTTAGCATGGTATTATTTAATATCTAGTATTTAGTATCTGTCCATGGAGGAGATGTAGTAGTTAGCATGGTATTATTTAATATCTAGTATTTAGTATCTCTCTGTGGGGGAGATTTAGCAGTTAGCAGGGTATTATTTAGTATCTAGTATTTAATATATCTCTGTGGAGGAGATATAGCAGTTAGCAGGGTAATATTTAGTATCTAGTATTTAGTATCTCTCTGTGGAGGAAATTTTGCAGTTAGCATGGTATTATTTAATATCTAGTATTTAGTATCGGTCCATGGAGGAGATGTAGTAGTTAGCATGGTATTATTTAATATCTAGTATTTAGTATCTCTCTGTGGGGGAGATTTTGCAGTTAGCAGGGTATTATTTAATATCTAGTATTTAGTATATCTCCATGGAGGATTCCTTAAAGCAAACTGTGTGTTATTGTGCTGTCTGTCTAACTTTTTGTACACCAACCTGATTGTCAATTGAATGCATGTGTAAAGATCTCTGAATATATGACTGCATTTACAATGTTTATTTTTCCTTAAAATGTCTGTGGACATAACTAAATAATTTAAGTGTGTGTGTGTGTGTCTTACCAGTAGGAATTGATGAGTCATCTACAGGCAGGTAGGACAATGCACTGATGGACACTTCATGGTCATAGATATCTGCAGAACCCTACAGACACAGACACACGCTAGATTTGAGTTTACTAACACTGTACCTGGCTGTTATCAAAGAGGACAGGTTTAGGAACAACAGGGTCCCCTTGTGCACGCTCCTCATATGAATCACAGCTGCATCACAAACATGTCCCCTCTCTACTCTACCTAGGGATACTGTGGGGTTGTACTAAGAGTGGTTGGTGAGGGTGGGGTCTATTTAACTGGCCATGCCATTGGCTCCCTACTCATTCCCTCCAACCACTTGCTCTATTCTACTCTACCCTATAGTAAAAAAAGGAGAAAAAAAAGGAATTCAAAATAATAATAATAATAATAATAATAATAATAATAATAATAATAATAATAATAATAATAATAATAATAATAATAATAATAATAATAATAATAATGTTTTAAAAGATAGCAATCTAGAGAAAAAATATCTATACTCATATATTTTTATGAGTCAAGAAAGTTCCAAACAGCATGTTTTCCATCTGCAGATTATTCAGGAATATACAGTATGTATGTGAATATACCCCACATTGATTTGGTTAACATTTTTTAAATAAAGTTATTTCTTTCACACCAGGCAGTGTTTTAATGGCACTTTGATGAACCAAGAAATAGCTGGCTGATGCTTTGTTAAGGGAATACTTTGATTTGACCTTGAAATTAGGTCTGCAATTTCTTTGCCAAGCAGAGCAGTTCTACATCCTTTCAGACATACTACAACAACTTGTTAGCAGCTGTTGGTAAAAGTAGCCTTTTAATAAAATGTTACTTATCGCATCCCGCTGGTTCGTACGAGGTTGATGGGGGCGGGTCTATTGAACTGGGCATGCTATTGGCTCCCAACCTGTCTTATTATCTTCTCTTTATTTTACCCCCCATTCTACTCCCTCACCCACTCATTCTCAACCAATGAATATCATCATTAATTAATGAGTAGAGTGACCTGTCCAGCCAGGTTGAAGTATGAATGGTTGGTGATGTTGATGGGTGTGGTTCTACTGGACCGGGCCTGGTACTGGGCTGTCAGCGTTTCCCCCTGAAGACACACATATCAAGCCTTCAGCAAACTGATTTTACACTTTCAGTGTAAACAGACTCATATCGCAACATATTTAGCAAACACATAGAAAGACACAATGAACTGCAGTGTCACTTTGATGTGGATCAACACAAGCAGCCACTCCTGGTATTCAGTTGACGTTAAGGCCGAGACCACTTATCGATAATTATCTATAACTGCATGAAAGTGGTGTCACTGACCATTTTTGCGATGTTTGCAGACCCATCGTGTGTTCTGTATTATAGCTATGGAGTCAATAGTATGGCTCATTTGATAGGCATTGTTCACAGTCCATCACTGACTAATCAGTCCATTTCTACATACTGTAGTTTTTGTGCTATTACATGCTAAACATCGCCCCTTTCCAAAATAATATTTTTTCATAGATAGCGAGATATGACACGTTATATGCAATATGCCCAAATCGTTCTGGTTGATCGCCTGAAACCCCAAATACTTCCAAATCAAAAGGTATATACCATGTACATATGAGTCTTCACAAAATCATCAAGGGGGGGGTCGTTTTAACTAGAAACCGCGATCGTGTTTGTCGAGCATGTTTTACGTCCGGTAAAACACGACACTGTGATCGTTAAAGAAGCATGTTTTACGTTAAGAAAATACCAGCAGGAGACCTTACCTCAGTCAGAAAGTACTCCAAAATGAATAAATCCCAGTCGATCCCATGGCGATCGCAATTACTCGTGTATATTGGGCATGTCTACCATATGGGAAAGAATAGCTCTGAGGCACCAAATCTTCCACTGATTGCTATGTTGTGATCCACTCCTAGGCGGAAAGAGCCGGAGGCTGGAAGACAACTGATATCCCCAGTTCAAAAGGTAGGCGATACTGCCACCTGGTGAGATTCGATCGTCGTTGCAATTCCAACATAGGCAGATGAGCCAGAGAGACCTAGAGAGCTCCGGGCGAGTGTTTAGAATGGGGATCAAGGAAAAAGATCAAAGGATCTAAAAATGAGATATTACGTTTTTGGCGCTCAAGCGTTGGCGGCGAAACAAGAGCTATGTTTTTGGCCGTCAATGAGTTAAAAAAGAAAAACTATTATTTAACGTTAGTTCGTGTGTGTGTGATAATAATATTTAAAAAAAAAAATTTAACACTGTCCCGGCCAACCACGTATATACGTTATTGGGCTCCATGCTTAAACACATTGGGCGCTGTGCATTGTACCCATCATTGGGTCCAGTCTGCCACCGCTGTGAGCCTATGGAGATGTTTACCTTCTTTGCAGGGCTATAACTTTTTAAATATTATAGCTATATTGACATTACTATGGCCCATTCAACATCGGGTATCTATCGTTCCGGATGTGGGAACGTTATATTTTTTCATTCATACATTGTTATGTTAATACCGTCGAGAATATAAGTATGTTTTTAAGCTTTTCTGCTGTAATTCCAAAAACGCAAGTTATAGGCCCTGAAGCCTATACACGCTATATTAAAAAATTTAAATGTATATGATCGGTATACATTATGCTTCATCATGCGTGAAGGAAAGGGGGGGGGGGGTCGTTTATAATTCCTTGATCGTCAGTAACGGCTTTATTTAGTATGGGTTGATACATTGATCAGATGGATTGCAAACAAAGAAATGGACAATCAAGCTGAAAATAACGTTAGATTCCTCTTACCGTTCGCCGATGAGACTGGAGGAAAAATATTCCAATTATTTGACGTCGATCTGCTAGATCTATTTCCCGTTTGTATGACGCAATAAACGCCGAAATCATATAGATTATTGCGTTTCGAAAGCGATCCCAATGCACTCGAGTGTTTGTCTGGACCAGGGGTCAGCAACCTTTACTATCAAAAGAGCCACTTTTCCCCCCTCCCACAAAAAAAATGCTCAGGGAGCCGCACAACCCATTTACCCTTAACACTTTGATTGCCATGGTTAAATTCATGATATAGCATCCCTTGCCAGCTCTATTTAACATGGAGAAGTTCCCCTTCTTTGCAGGGCTATAACTTTTTAAATTATATTGCTAGATTGCCATTATTAGGGCCCATTCAATGTCCTATATGTATTGTTCATGGTGTAGCAACGTTAAACTTTTTCATTCACATATTCATACTAAAATATGGTCTAAAGTATAAGTATGTTTTCATCTCTTTCTGCAGCTTTCTCCAGAACCTGATTTATAGCCCCAAATGCATTATATTGATGATCAAATACAGTTTGGTAGGAATCTGTGCGAGATAAAAATTTCAACTGGACGTACTTCTAGAATTTACTACACGTCACCTGATGTTGACCGGATGGGCGAGGGGGCGTTTATAATTCCGTGGGCAACGTTATACCATTCATCTAATGTGGGTCATATGTTCATCATAGCAGTTTATATCGAACACGGTAATACTACATGCTAAAACTCACCCCAGTCTCCTCGGGCCGTTGGGCGATCAGCGTGGAGTAGACAGTTTTCAATTATGGGATGTTGAAATGCCCAATCTATTTCCAGGTTGTATAATAGTATATACGTCCAAATCATGTTGTTTTTTCGAGTTATTTCCACCGATCGATGTTCACTGTGTGAAGACAGAGTCTCTCTAACATTAGCGAGTGCCCGGACCCCATATGGAGTGAGTCCTGCCGGTTCAAAGGTTGACATCCGGTTTCGATCTGCCGATCGTCCACCAGATGGCGCTCTTGAACCGCTAGAGGGTTGAGAGGAGATCAGCACTGTGTGTCAAGGCTGCGGAGGGGAAATATGATTTCGATCACAGATTTTTGAAATATTGATATCAAAGACGAGTTACGGCGTCCTCGGCAACTTGACCATGGCGGGGAATGACGAGTTCCGGCGTTTTCGGCAGTTAAAGTGTTAAAATGAAAATAACAGTGTATAACGTTTTATATATCCCCAAGCATACCCCACATTTAGCATAAAACGCCTGACAATTGCATACCCAAAGTAATTTGCGATTTATTATACTTTATACTTATAGCACACAGTTTGTTGCATTAATGGAATTATAAAGCAACAAAAAGAAAAATGCTGACTTTTTATTGCTGTTTTTACCTGTTATAACAAAGGGAAACCTCAAACTCTTATGAAGAGGAGAAAAAATACTGGCTGTGTAGACCTATTTTTAAATAAAACACAGAAGAGACGACAAAACACTGGTGTCTGTAGACCTACTTTGAAATAAAACCCTGAACTATGCAGCTCTATTTGAGTCCTTCCTTTATTTGTGGAAAATCTATAAAATAAAAAGTAAATCTTTCGTTGTTGGCAAATTTCGCACCACATATCAGGCAAGCCTGCATCGTTAGTCGTGAAAGCAAATTAATCTGTCCACGCTGAATTAAACCCTCTATTTTCCTCAGACTTTCATTTTTTGAAAAAAAAAAAAAAAAAAAAAAAAAGTAAAAAAAATATATATATATATATATATATATATTAGTGCTGTCAGGCGATTAAAAAAATTAATCTAATTAATTACAGGATTTGTAATTAATTAATCTAATTAATCGCATTTTAATCGCATAACCATTTTATGCCTGATATTCTATATTCTATAATCATATTTCAAATTGCATGTGTCCAGATGGCAGAATTCAGTACTGTATCTACAAAACCTTCTGTTTAATCATCTTTCATCTATTACTTTGCTTAGATTTTTCAGGTCTGGTCAATTTGAGCATAGTGTTATTCACAGTCAAAGATAAAAAAAAAAATTATTTATATTCTCATTTGGTTCATTACAATTTACTCAAGCCTAGTAACATACACAGTATTTCTGACACTGGGAATACATTCCCTGAGATCCATAGATGTCCCTAGAATCAGATACCAAGAACATGCAAATGGACCATATAAAAAAAGTCTGTAATGTGTATTCTACGTTCTTATGGAATGAATGAGATTAAAAAAAAAAGTTATTAAAAAAAAAAAAAAAAAAAAATTGTAATTAATTTTGAGTTAATTTTCATAACGCGATAATTTGCTGTGTAATTAATTAATCTAATTAATGCGATAAACTGACAGCCCTAATATATATATATATATATATATATATATATATATTTTTTTTGGCCAGGGAGTCGCAGCTGATTGGCTAAAGAGCCGCATGCGGCTCTGGAGCCGCAGGTTGCCGACCCCTGGTCTGGACCCACGTAACAAGATAGTACTGCCGGAGGGATTTCCTCGATGCACTAGCGCCACTTCCGGTTTGGCGTAGAGTGTAACTCGCCCGATCATCCACCAGGCGGCGGTATTGAGGCGTTGCAATATCAGACAGGGTGCAGCTGCAGTCCCGCAGGGAGGCTGGATGAATTATGAATGCCATGGCGAAAAAGTGAAATATTGATTGTTGTTGGCGTTCAACGCATGGCGGGCAATAACGAATTATGACGTTGTTGGCGACCAATGTGTTAAAGGGCCAACAACGTATATTATACGTTATTGACTAGTTTTTGCTTTTATTCCATTTTAATATCCTACTCAAGTTTCTTTAATAGTTGTCATACAGAAGTACAGAATACTTTTATACAAAATGCTTCTTACTGTTACGCTCCAGAGACTGTGCAAGACAAGATAAGTATGAAATAAAATAACATAGTATAGCATGTAAATTAGAAGTAAAAAAATTAGGTCACAGTGTTCAGTATAGACATATGTACAATGTTCGATGCAGAGTAGACGTAACTGAGTTACCATATAATATGTGTAGTGTACTAATATACAATACTATATAGTGCAAGGCAGAAATAGGATGAGGTGCAATTTAGGTACAATTTACAGTCACTAATCCTAACTATCCTAATGTCACAGAGCTGTATGTTGGCTGGAAAATGCCTTTGGGATTCGGAAAAGAGCATTAGCGGCCAGATCCTGGTAGTGGCGCTGTCTCGAGAATGGAGTAATCCTTGCTTCAGGCCGGGTGTAACTGTTTTTTCATTCCGGGAATTTTTTTCTGTTAGCCTGAAGCTATGGCTTCAACCGATCGCCTGGAATACTTATTGCGACGCCGAATTCAGTATGCAGTAAAGGAATATAGCATCAATGGACATATCGATCTACCAGATGGCGATCAATAACTGGGAAATTCATTTTGGAATCCAACCGGCCACAGGTAAGAGCGATTTGACGTCAATTTCAGCCTGATCGGGCCTTGTTAGCATAGCCAACCCCCGATCAGCGCATGTTGTTGTAATAACGAATGCCGTTATTGGTAATCAATAATCAGAAACGACTTCCCCCGCCCCCCCCCTTTCATGCATTCATGGTGGACCATGATACCGATCATATGCATTTAGATTTTTAACTGTAGCTTGTGTAGGGCCTAAACGGCAATCGATTTAACGTTATTAGCTTAGCGCCCTATAACTAGCTTTGCAGGAATTACCCTAGACCAATGCGGTATAACGTTCATATTCACGACGCTATAAAATGGGAACGTATTGATGAAAAAATTATTTCTTTATGGCATATTGAAGGGAAGGTTTATACTGTCAATTGACAATGAGAATGGACACATAGCAATAATATAAAATATAGATTTAGCTCTACAAACAACCTCACACACAGTGAAACGTTGTTATGAGAAGCTGGCCTCAGAGTGAGATTAGACGGATCCCAATGGCCGGGAATGTGTTAATATATATATCTTTTTTTAATATATTGTGGTGACCCATATGTAAGAAACATTCACTAAGGTGGGCTTGTGCCTTTAAGAGCGGGGGTTTACTGTTTAGGGGAAAGGGTAAACACCACTTCCGGTTCCGGGTTGAGGGTTTGTTGTTATTGTAAATGCTATGTGTAGTGATAAGTAAAATACCTCGACTCGAACTACGTCTCTGGCTCGCTATTTTCTTATCGCCACAATATATATATTTTTTTATATAATAAGAAGAAGAATCGATATTTATCAATAATTTTGTCCCGATTTATCGATTCTTCCAAATGGCATATCGTCTCAGCCTTAGTTGACGTTCCTTCACACAGTGGCTTACAACAGGAGAAAATCATTCGATTCCTGCTCATTCTGGCAGGCTGCCTGGAGGGGGACATATGGTGGAGACTCCAGGGCCCTATTCCCCGTACCTGGTTCAACTAAGTCGATCAAAAGTCCCATTAGCCAGATTCAATTAACGCGATGATTGAAACCAGGCTATCCCTGTTCCTCGAAGGCTGATTCACTCGCGTTAATTCGAATCAGACTTGAGTACTCAGGATAATTGCGCGCTGCCGCCTCACCTGAAAAGGCAGCAGATGTCGATCGCAGAAATCCGGGCGCTCTGTTAAGAAAATACATCCACAGCGGAGAATATGAAACGAATCAGAGCCAAACGCCCGATTTCATTCATTAAAAATATCCCTGCGGGATTCACATTTGCATTGCTCCGTTATTAAAATAACCACATAGTGTGTGTCGCGACTCTTGAGCGCCGTATAGCTATGACGTGCATTATTTAGGACAAAGTAAATCAGCATTTTTAGGTCTATTATTTTACATTTGAAAAGCCCCCTCTAGAAAAACTAAGCACAAAAACATAATTCAGAATGGTATAATGTGATCTGTGAGGAAGGGAGCTGGCATTTTTTTTGCGAGGGCGTGGCCATGTTTATCCAGTTAACTGAACTAAACCCTATGCTGGAGCAGTTTCAAACTTTTCGATCTGTTGCCATAGTGATTTAGACAAACGTGCTTCGGGGAACCGAAAAGCCTGACTTATGTCAAGTTATCCTGAAGATTATCCGGCTAACTCAGTTAGCCACGTACGGGGAATAGGGCCCAGACCAGACACAGAAGGAACAGAGACGTTGTTGTTCTCACCAGCTACTTTCATCAGCACCTGTTGGAAATAATATGCAGACCTCGACAAAGCTCCGGAATGAATGGGGTGGGACATAAAACAGCTCATTCCAGTGTTTGAACAAGAGCTCTGCAGTAGGAGAGGCTTTTTACCTGGGCATCTGCAACTAAGATTACCCACAAATAGACAAAACACTTGGTTGACTTGGAGGAAAACGCTTGTCCAAATGTCAGTCACCCCCCTGAAACAAACATACAGACTTTCTGAGCTTCAGTGTTTTGTTTTGCATAGCCTATTTGAAGTGCCCAGGTACAAACATGTGCCTATACACTGTCCTCTGGTGTTTAGCACCAAAACCCTTTAATTTGAAACTTGGCTGAAGCACATTGGGACTTCACTTTTAAGAGCGTTGCAATGTTTAGGGCAGGGGTCGGCAACCTGCGGCCTCGAGGCCACATGCGGCTCTTTAGCCAATCAGCTGCGGCTCCCTGCCCCCCCCCAAAAAAAGAAAAAAAAGAAATAAAAAAAATCTTTTTTTTCTCTTATTTTGGAGATCGATGTCATACTGCGACACTGAAATGAAAAAATATTTCATCAACTAAGATATTTAGTCAACAAAAGGCTTACCTTAGTGATATGTGGTGCGAAATTTGCGAACAATGAAATATTTTTCTTTTTATTTTATAGATCTTCCACAAATAAGGGAAGGACTCTAAATAGGGCTGCATAGTTCAGGGTTTTATTTCAAAGTAGGTCTACAGATGCCAGTGTTTTTTCTCCTCGTCTGTGTTTTATTTCAAAGTAGGTCTACACATGGTAGTCTTTTTTGAAAGTGGACTACTTTTTATTTTATATATGTTCCACAAATAAGGGAAGGACTCAAATATACCTGAATAGTTCAGGGTTTTATTTCAAAGTCGGTCTACAGACACCAGTGTTTTGTCTCCTCTTCATAAGAGTTTGAGGTTTTCCTTTGTTATAACAGGTAAAAACAGCAATTAAAAAGTAATTTTTTTTCTTTTTGTTGCTTTATAATCCCATTAATGCAACAAACTGTGTGCTATAAGTATAAAGTATAATAAATCGCAAATTACTTTGGGTATGCAATTGTCAGGCGTTTTATGCTAAATGTGGGGTATGCTTGGGGATATATAAAACGTTATACACTGTGTTATCTTCATTTTAAGGGTAAATAGGTTGTGCGGCTCCCTGAGCATTTTATTTTGTGGGACGGGGGAAAAGTGGCTCTTTTGATAGTAAAGGTTGCTGACCCCTGGTTTAGGGTCTTATATACTGTATACACCTTGGAATGTAATTCTTTTTTATTGTTTCTTTTTTGTATCGTTTGGGCACATATTGATGACACAATTTGCCTTTTTGAAATTGACATCCCTGGTATTTAAGCAGTTGATTGCTATATTCGACAGATGATTGGCAGTTTCATCCCTGACTTCTTCGGTGATGTTGATTATTGAATGACATCACCTCCCATTCATGCACCAGCGGCAGTGGTTTATCTCCTTAACGCCATCTGTACGTCGCCTTCCTTTCATGGTTCTTCCATTCCCCTGTGTCACTGTGCAGCAGAGCGGAGTGCGTCACTGAGGGAGTGTCAGTCCTCCTGTTGTATTTTGCATCTTCAGTCAAACTCTTGTGAATCCTTAACACTTTGAGTGCCAGCGTCAAGATTTCTCGTTAGTTCATGCCAACCGTTGAGTGCCAGCTGACGAGAGATCTCGTTTTTAATAGTTTATTTTTTATTAGCGATTTCCATTCATATTTCATCAATCTAGCCTCCCGTTACCACTGGAAGTCTCTCTGAGCTCCATTGGGAAAATACCGCCCCCTATCGTCTCTCCGTGTGGTACTGCACCCCTTTGGATTGGATTGAATGAAAAGCATGGGGGGGGGGAAATCCTCGTTATTTCTTTTATTAGCGATATCCATTCATTTTTCATCCGTCCAGCTTGACGTTATCATTGGGAATGGCTCTGAGCTTGAAAAGGGAAAAAACCGCCCCCTATCGTCTCCCGGATGGTAATGCACATCATTGGATTGGATTGAGTGAAAAAGTGCATCAGAGAAAAACTCCGGTCCAGGGTTTTCCCATCTCTGGCAAGCAGTGTCTGTTACCAGATTCACTGGCGAGGCTCGGAGCAGCTTTCGGAAGGAATCTATGTTACCAGTTTTGGGTTAATCAGAGTTGTTTTACATAGCGTTCACAACATGTGTGTGCGTGGCGTTAGGCGCTGAGCGCGGCACGAATAAATGATTTTTCAGCCCGCTTTTGTATCGTGCATAAGAACACAAATACTCTCGATAATCTAGCGTTTATTTGAAAACGATTCATAAATCAGCCGGAAAATGACAACATGTTTTGTGTATTCCAGTAAATGGCTATTTTCGCGGATTTCTCTGGAATCACTAGAAATCTCCAAAACTATACTCGTATTCAAAACGGTATAAAACGGAAATGTACTGATGAAAAAACAATCCGTTTCGTACATGTTGACTGCAAGCAAGTCATTGATAAGCGACGGGTGTATTAGACATATAGCCATAATTTAAGATATAGTTTAATCGCTCGCAAATGTGCTCGTCCTCCCATTGATTAACGTGCTGGCATCCAAGCGATAAATCGTCATATCCGGCTGGCAACCAATGTGTTAATGTACCCATTGTAAAAAAAAAACTAAAAAAGAGGCGAGAGTGCTTTCAGCTACTACGCTCCAATGGAACACTCTCCTGCAGGTCATTAGGACAGCAGACTTGTTGACACTTTTAAAAAACAGCTAACAACTTTTTGCCAAAAACCTTTTTAAACTAGCTTTTAAATTAAATAATATCTTTATTGTCTTATTTAATATGGATAACATTTGAAGACATGATTATTGTACTGTAAATGAGAGCTATTTTAGTGCATTCTTTTTGTCCTGTCTATTGTATGCTGTGTTGCTTGGGGGTGTGTGGTGGGTGGTCAGTTTTTCAGGTGTTTCGCGCATTGGCCTTCATTGCATCTTCATGTGGGATGCAGTTTCTGGTGGGGCGTGTCGTGGTTGGGGGGGACGTGGTAGTTAGAGTGTACTTGGATTGTTTGCAAGGTCAGATTGAGCCACCATTGTGGCACCGTGCCTGTCATTGTGCGTGGTGGTGGTGGTGTCCAATCCGGCTGGTATATGCTGGAGGAGTTGCAACATATATTCCTGTGATTTTCATGAAATAAATGATTTGCGCCGCCCCGTTGTGTCCACACTCGTTGGCATCGAGGTTAGCACTGTCAAATGAAGTCTAACATTAGCTTACACTCTAGCAAAAGAACAGTAAAGGTAATCAAATGGCAAATGGTTGGCTAATATACAGTTTGAGTTCACTTACATACTAGCAGTCAGGAACAGTATTTCATTTTGTGAAAAAGAAAGGTTTATAGAAGTGCATCATATTTAGATGTCCCGTTGTCCTGTGGCTTAAGACCATTCATCCGGTAAGTAAAAAAAATAATAATAATAAAAAAAAAAACATTATTATTTTTATATATGACAGCAAAATTGGTATTGCGAGTGAAGTCACATTATGCACTGGTACATCAGTACAGCTTTACAACCAGTACATTTAAACCAGAACAGAGGTTAGTGAAGTCACATTATGCACTGGTACATCAGTACAGCTTTACAACCAGTACATTTAAACCAGAACAGAGGTTAGTGAAGTGCAAGGTGTTGAGGCTAAGGATGAGGCGTGGTATAAGATGAGGTGTTATATACATCTGTTGTAAGTGTGCATTGCTCCAATGACTGAAGTGTGACTGAAGAATATGGCAAAGTGTCCAAAGGAAACATCTTTTTCATCTGGCAGCGCTTCGGTGGAAGCGCTTCTGACTGCTGGTGGAAGCTTGTTGCTAGGCGACTACTGAAAACCCAGAAGTGCTGTGCGCTTTTGCTAAAAGTGGAAATATTTTCAACTTCTAGCACTCGCCGCTGTCGGGAACTTTCACACAATGCCTGTGTTCAATTCCATTGAACATATTTCCCATTTTGCTGTGGACCTGCTTAAGGACCCTTTGGGCCCACGTTGAGAACCACTGGCTAAGAGTGGTGGTGGGTGGGGTACCTGCAGAGTGTAGGTGACTGAGACATGAACCTCTCCTGGGTACCCCTGGTCTAGCTAAGAGTGGTGGTGGGTGGGGTACCTGCAGAGTGTAGGTGACTGAGACATGGACCTCTCCTGGGTACCCCTGGTCTAGCTAAGAGTGGTGGTGGGTGGGGTACCTGCAGAGTGTAAGTGACTGAGACGACATGGACCTCTCCTGGGTACCCCTGGTCTAGCTAAGAGTGGTGGTGGGTGGGGTACCTGCAGAGTGTAAGTGACTGAGACGACATGGACCTCTCCTGGGTACCCCTGGTCTAGCTAAGAGTGGTGGTGGGTGGGGTACCTGCAGAGTGTAGGTGACTGAGACATGGACCTCTCCTGGGTACCCCTGGTCTCCATCTGGACTGGTATGAGTCAAATGTACACCACCGTCCACCTGCTCAGCATGCCAGATAGCCTGGAAGGAGGGAGAGAGAGAGAGAGAGGGGGGGGTGAGAGAGAGGAGAGGGATGAGAGAGAGAGGGGATCGGAAAGGAGAGGGAAGAGAGATTGAGAGGGGGTGAGAGAGAGGAGAGGGATAAGAGAGAAGAGAGAGAGAGGAGAGTGAGTGAGTGAGTGAGTGAGTGAGTGAGTGAGTGAGTGAGTGAGTGAGTGAGTGAGTGAGTGAGTGAGTGAGTGAGTGAGTGAGTGAGTGAGTGAGTGAGTGAGTGAGTGAGTGAGTGAGTGAGTGGGCAGAGAGAGATAGAGAGGAGAGGGATAAAAGAGAGAGAAAGCTACCTGTACAGCAATGGGTCTGCCATTAAAACTCCCCTTGCTACAGTATGTGGCTTAACACTCAACTAATCAATAAATCCATCACTCAGCAGGTATTAATAAGCCATTATTGTGTGTGTGAGCATGTGGCTACACTACAGTATGTAAATGTGTGTGTGTCACAGTGCATAATAATGAAGATACAAACACACAACATTAACAGAGAAAATGTTCTTTGAAATCAAACCTCATTCTTGTTCTTAGCAGCCTGCAGCAGGGCTCGTCTTTACCCACACAAGAGTCAACTAAACACAACCAGTATGCAAAATAGCTTGATGTTTGTACATGTTTGCTAACAGAGAAATAGGGGAAATTGTAATCAAACAAATCTCTCTCTCGCCCGTCTTTGTCTCTCTCTGTCTCTCTTCCCCCCTCTCTCTTTCTCTCCACTCTGTTGCAGTGTCTGACTAAAACATTACCACACTTTTGATGTTCCCCAAATCACCGCAGGCAAAACAATCAAAGAGAATAATATATATATGTGTGTGTATGTGTGTGTGTCTCCGTGTGTGTGTGTGTGTGTGTGTGTGTGTGTGTGTGTGTGTGTGTGTGTGTGTGTGTGTGTGTGTGTGTGTGTTAGGGCTGGGTATCGTTTGGAAATCCTCTATATCGGTAACAATACCGATACCTTTGAGTTATGTGTGTCATGTGTGCCGTGTGAGCCAATCAGAGGCTTTGTTACATTTAGGATGGTTTTGGATTGCAATTGAACAGAAGAAATGTTATACTGTATCTTGGAACAAACATGCTTATTGGCTCACTGACACTGATGAGATTGACTACTTAGGTATCTAAACTTGGCGTAGAATGACGGTGTCATTTGATACCAAATTTCGATAAAACAGAATTTTTTTAGGCATTTGGTTATGTGGGTGGGTAGGTTTGTAGGCAGGTGGGTGGGTGGTTATGTATTATTATGTACGCAGTATACAGTATATGCATGTATGTGTATGTACTGTGTGTATGTATGTTTGTATTAACACGTATCTTTTGAATGTATTCTGGTATTTTATAACATGTATATTTTTTAGGGCTGACCGTAGTCAACCTCTTAGTAAAAAAAATATATATAGTTATTTAAAAAAAATAAAAAATTAAAATGTATCATTCTTTCCAAAAGAAAAGAGGCCTAGAAGCGTGGCTAACACTAATGGCACGCATACTAGAGGCTAACTGCCTAAGAAAACAGGCACAGAGGCACTGAAAGATTTCATCCATCTAATGAACACACTAGACTAGACAAATATCAAGATGTATCCATCAGTGGACCAATTGCATGCTTTTGCAGAGGACAAGAAGCCTTCAGTCGACTCCTTCAGACATTAAGCACCCCCCACAGCTCAAATGGAATGAAAAAAAAATTATAATAATATTAGGTATATTTTTATTTTTTTTTACTAATAGTCGACTAACGGCAAATTTCGTCCAATCATAGTCGACTATCCAAATCCTTAGTCGGGGACAGCCCTAATATTTTTGTATGTTTGATTTTACAAAACAGGGGAAGTTCTCAATAAGCCTCTAGGTTTCTAACTTCTCCTTCACAATATGGTTATAACTTATGTATTTTTTTTTTTACTTTTGTTTAACTGTGTTAATAAATAAATACAAATACAAAATAATAAAATTGCAGCTCAAAGTCCTTCACAGCAGTAAAAAATACATAAAATACAGACATAAAGCGAGCATGAAAAAGATAAAGGTAAGGCAAATCAGTTTGTCACATTAGGATCTAACATCCCAATAGGCCTCTCTGTTTACAGTTTGATTCAGTTTTAAAATAGGCAGTAATAAAAATAATAAAATAGAATACAGAGTAAAAAAGTGCAATAAAATAGACAGTAAAATTATGCAGTACTGCCGTTTTTATTGAATTTCAATACCCAGCCCTAGTGTGTGTGTGTGTGTGTGTGTGTTGCATACATACAAAGATAGCACCTGCCAAATGACATCATACTGTTATTAGACACACACACACACACACACACACACACACACACACACACACACACACACACACACACACACACACACACACACACACACACACACACACACACACACACACACACACACACACACACACACACACACACACACACACACACACACACACACACACACACACACACACACACACACACACACACACACACACACACACACACACACACACACACGCACACACGCACGCACTGTCTGCCCTTTTAGTTATTGTCTCTTTATGGGGCCATTAACAGATGCTCTGCCGAGTGCTGTTCTAACTGAAGAGCCATTAGTAGACTGTGGTTCTGTGTGTGTGTGTGTTGTTGTTGTTGTGTTGTGAGGAGCCATTAGCAGTAGTTGATAGAGCTGTTAATTGAGTTCGCTGTAATAATTAGCCAACACTGACACACTAAAGGCCTCAGGTTTTTTGCTACAATTTCACCACATTTCAAGGTTTTCCAGCTGTAAATGTATATTGAGATTCTGGTGAACTTTCCGTTACTGCCAGATGTTTTCTGTAGATATGCCACTATACTGGCAAATATTGATAAACTTATGGCGACATGTCGTGGCAAACTGTTTAATTAGTTATTATTATTATAATAATTATTAACTAGCTAATATGTCACAAATAAAATCCATAGATTTTTCTTTCATGAGGGAGGGAGCCTAAGAAATGGGGTTACAAAAATGTTTCATGTTAAAATTTAACAACTGAGCTGATACAATTGTGGGTGTGTGTGTGTGTGTGTGTATTTACCTTGTTGAACCCCCTCAGCCCTCCATGAAGTGCATTAGGACCGTTATTAACATCCAGGTGATACTCTGTTCTCTCCACTACAAAGCGACCACCTGCTATCCTGTTGGCCACGCGGCCCACCACAGCTCCGAAATAACGCCGGTCCGACACATAACCTGGAGTTCAGGACCACAGACATCATTACACAGAGATACTGCAGGCATATGGTTACATAGCCCCTTTCGGTACTGTAAATCACGCCAACATCGTTGGACGAGCTAAAGCTCTCCGTGAATCTACAGTCCCTTCTACGACCATTGAAAAATCCCACAATTAAGTCTGTCGCGCTGCTCGGCACCAAAACGCTCGTCGTATTGATTGATTGATTGAAAAGTTTATTAACAGATTGCAGAATGGGTACAGTACAGTACAGCTCAATACATACAATTGTTAAGGGGATGCAGACCAGAGAAAGACTTTCGTCTTGTTTACATCAGGGTCCCCCATTTTCAATTCATCATACATATATATGTATAAGTGTCGCAGAGAAATTTCAAAGGTAGTTGCACGAGGGTTTCAGACAGACAGAAGCTAGGGTTTGAAAGCTCGGCGTTGCTAATAAACATTTTAAATAATTTTAATAAAGTTGACAAGTTTATACAAATTATTTAAAATGTTTATTAGCAACGCCGAGCTTTCAAACCCTAGCGTCTGTCTGTCCGAAACCCTCATGCAACCATGAGTAGCTTTGAAATTTCTAGGGCTGTCCCCGACTAAGGATTTGGATGGTCAACTATGATTGGCCAAAATGTGCCGTTAGTTAAAAAAAAAGTATAATATAAAAAATAAAGAAATATTTTTTTCTTTTCTTTTTTGTATCATTCCATTTGGGCTGTGGGGGTGCTTAATGTCTGAAGGAGTCGACTGCAGGCTTCTTGTCCTCTGAAAAAGCATGCAATTGGTCCACTGATGGATACATCTTGATATTTGTCTAGTCTAGTGTGTTCATTAGATGGGTGAAATCCTCTTTCAGTGCCTCTGTGCCAGTTTTCGTAGGCAGTTAGCCTCTGGTATGTTTTCAAGTTTCAAGTTTCTTTAATAGTTGTCATACAGAAGTCCAGAATACTTTTATACAAAATGCTTCTTACTGTTACGCTCCAGAGACTGTGCTAGACAAGATAAGTATGAAATAACATAGTATAGCATGTAGTGATGCACCGATGTGAAAATTGTGGCCGATACCGATAACCGATATTAATATTGCTGTTCTGGCCGATACCGATATTTACCGATGTCGATATCTCTGTATAGAGAACACTTTTTTATGATAATCAAATAAAGAGCTATTTTCCAAAACGCATAATCTTTTTACTTTTGTAACTTATTTTCAGAAATGACTGATATTTTGAAACTATTTAAGGCCAAAACATGTAAAAAGAAAAAGAAAAACAGTAAAAAAAAAGAAAAAAAATACATTTTTATTTTTATTTTTTTAATGTCGGTCCTATCTTGATATCGGACCGATACCGATGTGTAAAAAAACGGCCATATCGTCCGATATTATATCGGCGGCCGATATATCGTGCATCACTAATAGCATGTAAATTAGAAGTAAAAATGAGGTCACAGTGTTCAGTATCAGTATAGACATATGTACAATGTTCGATGCAGAATAGACGTAACTGAGTTACCATATAATATACTATGCAGTGTACTTGTAACTGAGGGGTACAATTCCCTGACTGTATTAATCAAGTATTAGTATCATTAAACTACTACCGTCTTATGTACATTACTGGCCAATACCGTACACAGGTATATGATGAGAACTTCTCCACAATAACACGGTTTCCACACAAATACTTGTTTAGAATATTTATTACATCAAAAGGTATTATTACATTTATCATTTGAATGCACTTGTAAGGCAAAGAATGTGCGTAGGCAAGTCAATACTGAATATTAGGAATTCTCTATTGTACTCTGGGAAGGGGTGTACTACCGGTTGTAAGCCAGCAGGGGGAGGCAATGCTCTATGAAAGGTCAAGGGTCCACGGAGGCGATATCACCCCTGTGTCAGCGGGGAAAGCAGCCTGGTCCCAGGGTGCGCGCCGCAGATGAAGCCGTGGAGTCTCTGCTCCGACAGAGACGGGCTCGAGTGATGTCCCCACGGGAATGCGTAGATCCCACAGCAGTGGGTGTAGACGGTTCTCTGCTCCAGCAGTCACAGTCAAAGCAATGAAGAATAATCCTGCCGGAAGGTGGCTCTGCTGGCGCCGATGTAGATATCCTCCGTGGTGCGCGGTGGTCCACGGTTGAACTTGACGTTACTATCCTTATTCGCCCGCGGCTATAAGTGCTCTATGTAGACGCACAATTACTCACTCCACGTGGTCTTTGACTCGTAATGAAGGCTTTTACTAGTAAATAGGAGCGAACGATACGTTAAACAAACGTAGTAGAATAACACGACTCTATTTGAGGCAATACGAGCCCTGCTGTACCGCACGTTGCGTAGTGGGTAAGGCTTTACTTGGTAACTGAACCAGACTGAACTGAAGGCGAACTGAAAAGGAAGTTCTGTATTCGCTGGTCATATTTATACATACGGTGGACAAATAGTGCCGCTCTGCTTTCGGTAGCCGTATTCATGGGCAGAAGCGGGCATGTTAAGACAAGTCATGTCGGTAGCTTTCAAGTCAGCTCTAGGGGGTAAGTCACTGGCGCCTAGGGGATCGCTTCCAATAGGAGAACGAATATCATGGTCTGTCCTGTACCAGGTAAAGGGATATTCCGTGTATATGTACAAAGAATATACAAGGGATATCAAACGACATACAAATATCATACATGGGATCTCAGGCAATAAATATATATATTCGGTTTAATCTGACCCTTTGTAACAGTACTAATATACAATATTATATAGTGCAAAGCAGAAATGGGATGAGGTACAATTTAGGTACAATTTAAAGTAAGGTGTACGAGTTGTAGTGCAAATCCTTTATCAATAAACATAATATGCGTGCCATTAGTGTTAGCCACGCTTCTAGGCCTCTTTTCTTTTGGAAAGAATGATAAAAAATAAAAAATAAAAATATTATACTTTTTTTTTTTTATATTCGACTAAGAGGTTGGCTAGTCGACTACGGCTCCTTTCGACCGATTAGTCGACTAATCGACTAATAGGGGTCAGCCCTAGAAATGTCTCTGCAACGCGTTTTGTTGCCGACCAGCCAATGACTTAATTGTGGGATTTTTCAATGGTCGTAGAAGGGACTTAGTCTAGTAGGAAGAGGGGGGTATCATGCACCCCCCGGAAATATACTTCTAACCAGACTTTCTAGATTGGAAAAAGGGTGAAAAAAATGATCGGCTATGTTAACAAGTTGTCAGAGTGTCCCCTATATCGTTTATATGCAAATTAAGAAGGCGATTAAAAATCTGTTTAATATATCTCAGCCAATATTGCAGATAACTGAACAAATGAGGTGTCTAGACCCATGTTTCGAGGGTCAAAGATCACAATAACACTATCCCTAGAGTGATCACATGTTTCTATGTAAGTAGCCTATGCAAATCTGTGCCGTCAATACAAAATAAATCACATTTTTACCAATTAGTTGAGTAGGAAAGCGGATACTATCATGCACCCCCTGGAAATATATTGTTAACCAGTGTTTCTAGATTGGAAAACATTTGTAGAAAATGTTAGGCTATGTCAGACACTCTGTCAGAGTGTCCCATGTATAATTTATATGCAAATTAATGACGCCATCATCAAAAGATTTATGTCGCTATTTCAGCCAATATTGCAAATAACTGAACAAGTAGGGGTCAAAAATCATAATAAAACTATTCCCAGAATGATCACCTGTTTGTGGCGAGCTAGTATGCAAATTAGTGGCACCTTTACAAAGTCAAAGAATAAAGCATTTTTACCAATAAAGACACATCATATTGTAGATGACTGAACAAAAAAATATGTGGCCTCATGTTGAGGGTTAAAGATAGTAATACAATTTCTGAAGGGGTCACATATATCTCTGGCATGCTTATATACAAGAGTGCTGCTTTCATTTCAATGCCATTTCTTACGTAGGTCTACATGTAATGTAAGTAATAAGGTAAATACGTCCTCTGTTCTGGATATCTTATTCGTTGACACAACATTCAAGTATTTTTTTCTTTTTGTGACCTAAACTACTAATCATCATCACTAAAACAATTGTCAAAGTCTATCTCTTCGATCTCCATCTCTTCCTCCGCCTCATCACACTCGTACTCCCTCTCCATCCTCCTCATCCATGTTATTTTTTGCGTAATCTGCCTCCTAATCAAGAGCTTCTTGCTCTTCTTACTCCACTTTCTGGGCCAGTACCTCAACAAGAGAAGGACGGAGGATGGGTCCCACAGTCCAGACAGGCTCTAACACCTCCTCATCCATTGTTTTTCCCAGTCCATACTTTGATCATAGACTTTGGGCCTCTTGAATATTGGCTGTTCTGCTCTTTTGTAGCAGGCGACTCTGAAGTTGGCTCGCTGTACATGTGGGATGACAGACCTTGGGGGGAGGCAGGCGTTCAATGTCTACTTTGGAGTTTGCATCCAGGACTTTATCAGCACCCATCATTTTCTGCAGCATCTTGGCTCACACAGCATCAACTCACTTCATCCGACCATGGCCATCCATAATGCATGTGAAGGACTCCATCTCCTGTTGGAGCTCATCTGTTACCAGCGACAATGTGCCAAGCTGACTAAAAACCTTCTGGAATCTAGGGTTCTTCTGCAGCTTATTCAACGGATTCACCCGTCTCTTTCCTTTGAAAGCGCTGGCACAGTCATCCCCAGAAAAGTCATCCCAGCAGAGTGCTGCAGTACTCTGAGCCCAGAGACTCAGCCAGTTCGGAATGGACACATGTATTAGCTTGCAGTGCCAGTGCCGTGGTCCAGGTATCTGGAGAGGTTGGTCATGCTGACATGGTACACGTTATTTTTCTTCACAGTTGCAGATAAAGATTAGGCTACACTAATATTATAGTATTATTATAGAATATATTATAGAATTTCTTTTTCATTAAAAACGAAGGTTAGAATGTCCGTTCGAAAAACCCTGACAAAGTTCGAATCCCAAAAACAGGCTTCGGGGACAACCTTATCATCAGTATATAGAGGTTTGTCATGCTGACATGGTAGATGAGGATCATCAGTATATGGAGAGGTTGGTCATGCTGACATGGTAGATGAGGATCATCAGTATATAGAGGTTGGTCATGCTGACATGGTAGAGGAGGATCATCAGTATATAGAGGTTGGTCATGCTGACATGGTAGAGGATCACCAGTATATACTGTAGAGAGGTTTGTCATGCTGGTAGAGGAGGATCATCAGTATATACTATATAGAGGTTGGTCATGCTGACATGGTAGAGGAGGATCATCAGTATATGGAGAGGTTGGTCATGCTGACATGGTAGAGGAGGATCATCAGTATATAGATGTTGGTCATGCTGACATGGTAGAGGAGGATCATCAGTATATGGAGAGGTTGGTCATGCTGACATGGTAGAGGAGGATCACCAGTATATAGAGAGGTTGGTCATGCTGACATGGTAGAGGAGGATCATCAGTATATAGATGTTGGTCATGCTGACATGGTAGAGGAGGATCATCAGTATATGGAGAGGTTGGTCATGCTGGTAGAGGAGGATCACCAGTATATAGAGAGGTTGGTAATGCTGGTAGAGGAGGATCATCAGTATGTATAGAGGTTGGTCATGCTGACATGGTAGAGGAGGATCATCAGTATATATATATATATATAACAAAAAATAACATGGATGAGGAGGATGGAGAGTACGAGTGTGATGAGGCGGAGGAAGAGATGGAGATCGAAGAGATAGACTTTGACAATTGTTTTAGTGATGATGATGATGATTAGTAGTTTAGGGCACAAAATACAAATAGAAAAAAAGACTTGAATGTTGTGTCAACAAAGAAGATATCCAGAACAGAGGGCGTATTTACCTTATTACATACATGTAGACCTACGTAAAAAATGGCATTGAAAGCAGCACTATATAAGCATGCCAGAGATAAATGTGACCACTTCAGAAATTGTACTATCTTTAACCCTCAAAACATGAGTATTTTGTATTGACGGCACAGATTTGCATAGGCTACTTACATAGAAACATGTGATCACTCTAGGGATAGTGTTATTGTGATCTTTGACCCTCGAGACATGGGTCTAGACACCTCATTTGTTCAGTTATCTGCAATATTATTGGCTGAGATATATTAAACTGATTTCTTTGTGATTTTTTGATAATCGCGTCCTTAATTTGCATATAAATGATACATGGGACACTCTGACAACTTGTTAACATAGCCTATCATTTTTTTCACCTTTTTTCCAATCTAGAAAGTCTGGTTAGAAGTATATTTCCGGGTGGTGCATGATACCCCCCTCTTCCTACTAGACGTACTGTAGATTCACAGAGAGCTTTAGCTCGTCCAACGATGTTGGCGTGATTTACAGTACCGAAATGGGCTAAATCACGCCAACATTAGGTTACAGTACCATGGAGTAGAGACAAACTAAAACTATTCAGACTCCTACAAGAGCTACAGTACTATGTCATATTATAGGTATCTGGTCAAACAAATGCTCGCCAATTAGGGCCTGACTTAATAATAAAGACTTGAAATGATGTTGTTATTACACTACCTTGGCGCGAAATGGCAATAATTCAGTCGATCGTTTGTAAAGTGCAATGTTTATAATCTTTTCCTCAAACTGAGCCACGCAATCTGACACGTGATTGCATTTGCAGGTGACCTGCCATGCCAAAATTAGGCTTCCTCTAGGTTTCCCAAAACATTTCCTCAAAACTGGCCACCATGTCCAAACCCCCCCACCCCCTCCTAATAGACGGTCTCCTCCCCTCTGTATGTATATATTCTCTCCCCACCGTATGTATATTTCTCTCCCACCCACCCCCTCCTAATGTACAGTCACCTCCCCACCGTATGTATATATTCTCTCCCCACCGTATGTATATTTCTCTCCCACCCACCCACCCCCTCCTAATGTACAGTCTCCTCCCCATCATATACTCTCTGTCAGGATCTATGGGTAACAGTACTGTATATTTGCATATCATATATGTTACAAATGTAACAGTACTATATGTCATGCATGTCCCTATGCCATAAATGTCATGTCATATATGTGGTGTATGTCATAAATGTCACTAAGAATTGAAAATGGGGGACCCTGATGTAAACAAGACAAAAGTCTTTCTCTGGTCTGCAACCCCTTAACAATTGTGTGTATTGAGCCGTACTGTATTGTACCCATTCTGCAATCTGTTAAATAAAGTTTTCATTCATCCCAATTTAAATTACTACATGGTTTGTGCATGACCAGTCACCTGCAAATGCAATCACGTGTCGGAATGCGTACAGTAGCTCACTTTGAGGGAAAGCCATACGCAAACAAACAGTGCTGGGATTATACACACATTGCACTTTACAAACGAATGACTGAATATTACAACTTATAATAACAAAGTCAAAGCAATGTGGTGTTGTCACCCAACATCATACTGCAAATCTGGTATGTCATAAATGTATAGATATAGCAGTACTGTCTATCTGTATGTCGTGTGTGTCATATATGTTATGATGAATTGAAAAGGGAGGACCCTGATGTAAACAAGACGAAAGTCTTTCTCTGGTCTGCATCCCCTTAACAATTGTATATGTATTGAGCTGTACTGTACTGTACTGTACCCATTCTGCAATCTGTTAATAACGTTTTCAATCAATCAATAAATACTATGCAGTTGATCATCACAGAAGATGTTGGGATACCAGCTATGTTTTGCCTTGAAGGATAACGTTCAGTGTGCCATACTGTACTGTACAGGACAGGTAGCTTACCTTCCAGAGTGTCATAGCCCTGGACCACATCAGCCACCTGCCCGTCCTTCCCTTTGCTCTTTATTGATCTGATGATGCAGCCGAGGGTGATGATTTCTACCGCGGCGTGAGGCGACAGCAGGGTCCACTTCTCCACGCGACCCTGGCCGCAGATCTCACCAAAGTCCTCCCTTGACACCTGTGCCATTTCAAAACCCCTTGTCAACTAGTGCGGACCAAACTGTTTGTTTGATTTGGATAGAAACGCACGTTTCCAAGACTGCTGCTATGCGCAGTGACTCTTCTTAAATAATAACGTAGCGTGTTGTCGGTCAAAACGGTTACGAACGTCTAAAATCTAAAGAGACACAGTGTGTGTGTTGCTCGTAAATGAAACAACAATCATGTGGAAGTCACAGGACTAGTTTGCACACTTTTCATGTTTACAATTTCATGTCCATGTAAAATGACATGCGTATACGTCATCAAAACGGGCCGGGATATTTTCTGTAGTTTAAACACAAATGTACTGCCTTCTGTGGAAGCGCGTTTGATTTAGTCTCCACTCCATCGGTTAGTTCACCTTTGCTGAAGGCTGAGTGTAAATTACATCATTAATCGCAGTTAGAGTGAAAGACAGTAAGTGTGTACGTGTGTGTGTGTGCGCGCGCGCGCGTGTGTGTGTTTTGATTGATTGATTGAAAACTTTATTAACAGATTGCAGAATGGGTACAGTACAGTACAGCTCAATACATACAATTGTTAAGGGGATGCAGACCAGAGAAAGACTTTCTTCTTGTTTACATCAGGGTCCCCCATTTTCAATTCATCATAACGTATATGACATACATGACATACAGATAGACAGTACTGCTACATCTATACATTTATGACATATCAGATTTGCAAATACAGTACTGTTTGTGATACAAAAAGAGTCCAGAAAAGAGAGTATATACATTTGACGTAGAGACTGTACATTGGAGGTACTAGGTGGGGGGGTGGGGACTGTACATTGGAGGAGGTTGGGTGGGTGGGGTGGGACACTGTACACCTGTACAAGCAAAACTGTACATTGGAATATTGACAACCATACATGGTAATTTACTGTACATTGTGTGTGTGTGCGCGTGTGTGTGACATACACGTCACAGATACCCATTCCTGGTGGTCATTCTACAGCAGCCAGGGTTTTTTTTTGGCTGAGAGGGAGAGAGATAGAGAGAAAGTATGGCGCACGGCATGTATTCCAGACTGATTGAATGAAAACTGTATTTATTAACAGATTGCAGATTGGGTACAATACAGTACGGCTCAATACAAACAACTGCTAAGTCAAGAGGATGCAGACATGAAAAATACTTTCGTCTTGTTTACATCAGGGTCCTCCATTTTCAATTCATCAAGACATTTATGACATACAACTCAAGACTTACAAATATACAGTACTGTGTAAGAAAAAGAGATCATAAAAAAATATACATCCGAAGGGGAAGACACTGTACATTGAAGGGAGGGGGGAGGGGGGTTGACATTTACCGGGGCCAGTTTCTAATTGCACGCACCCTTACGTGCTCTTTGAGAGCGGTTTTAAAGGAGGGTAGAGATTCACATTCCTTTACGGCTGTGTGGGGCGTTCCACATTGATGTGGCATAATTGCTAAACGTGTTTAGTCCCTTGTTTGAGCCGAATCTGGGTTGCACATGATTTGTGTAACTCCCTCTTGTGTTGTGGTCGTGGACTTCACTGACCTTTGGGAAGTATTTCGACATGTACATGGGTATCTTAGTGGTGTATCTTGTAGACCAGGCCCATTGCAAGTTGCTGTACTCTGTCGTCTACTCTAAGCCATCCTAGGTTGTCAAAATGGGCAGGGGTGAGGTGGGTTTTAGGAGTAAGGTCAAGCAGTAGTCTGACCAGTTTGTTTTGTGATGTTCGTAATCTTGTTTTTTGTGCCTTTGAGGTACTTTGGTACCATGAGGTGCATAGTCGTAGAACCCTTGAATGAGTGCTCCTGTTAGAGTCTTCATGGTATTCTTGTTTACTGAATGAAACTGTTGGGATGCTGATCCTAATGTGAAACACTGTGATTTACCTTACCTTGCTACCTCTCTATCTTTTTTATGCTCGCTTATGCCTGTATTTTTTACTGTTGTGAAGCACTTTGAACTGCAACTTCTGTATGAAAAGTGCTATACAAATAAAGTTTATTATTATTATTATTATTATTATTATTATTATTAGGAGAGCCTGTACAAGAATCTTGTTCGTTGGTTGACTTTTTTTACTGAGAGAGAGAGTGTCAGGATTACGGGGGTGTAGGACACACACAAAACGGGTCGTCTGGAATCGCAGAGCGATGAGATAGGGTGGGGGAAATCACAGGAATAAAATAAATGTAAATAAAAGCTATAGAAAACACAAAACACAAGTATAAAATAAATGGGGAAAAAACCCAAAGTAACCACCACTGCCTAGCAGTTGGAAACAAACAAGAAAGCATAGCATGCAGTCAGTGGTTCCCAAAGTGGGGGGGGGGGTCGCCAGATGATAAAAAAATATATATATATATATTAGTGCTGTCAGGCGATTAAAAAAATTTATCTAATTAATTACAGGATTTGTAATTAATTAATCTAATTAATCGCATTTTAATCGCATAACCATTTTATGCCTGATATTCTATATTCTATAATCATATTTCAAATTGCATGTGTCCGGATGGCAGAATTCAGTACTGTATCTACAAAACCTTCTGTTTAATCATCTTCCATCTATTAATTTGCTTAGATTTTTCAGGTCTGGTCAATTTGAGCATGGTGTTATTCACAGTCAAAGATAACAAAAAAAATATTGATATTCTCATTTGGTTCATTACAATTTACTCAAAATAAAATTTTCATTCAATCAATCACAGCACAGATTGAGTGATTGAATGAAAATGTTATTAACAGATTGCAGAATGGGTACAATACAGTACGGCTCAATACACACAATTGTTAAGGGGATGCAGATCAGAGAAAGACTTTCGTCTTGTTTACATCAGGGTCCCCCATTTTCAATTCATAATGAATTGTAAGTAAGGGTGCAACTTGCACTGTGCAATCCATTCTTTGTGGATCTAGCCCACAGTATTTCTGACACTGGGAATACATTCCCTGAGATTCATAGATGTCCCTAGAATCAGATACCAAGAACATGCAAATGGACCATATTAAAAAAAAATCTGTAAATGTGTATTCTACATTCTTTTTTTGTATTTTATTTTTTTATTCTTTTTTAAAACAAACATATAAACAAACATGACAACACACGATAAGATATACAAGCATTAATTGTCAGGGCACATCCAATGGGATCACCTTTTGGTTAGTTGTTTTATATAAGATATACCCATAATACCTGTTATCTAAAAAAAAAACCCTACATACATATGCTCAGCTCGAACCCCCCCCTCCCGGACCCCACCTTGAGAAGTACCTCCACTATCCCTCGCACCTAACCAGACACTACCATTATAAGCTAGCTTTTATTCTCTCCACCACTTCTAACCACATTGACATTTTGGATTCATTTTGTATTCTACATTCTTATGGAATGAATGAGATACAAAAAAAATATTATTAAAAAAAAAAAAAAAAAAAAAAAAAAATTGTAATTAATTTTGAGTTAATTTTCATAACGCGATAATTTGCTGTGTAATTAATTAATCTAATTAACGCGATAAACTGACAGCCCTAATATATATATATATACAGTTGCAACCAAAAATATTCGACCCTCATTTGGGCTGGCTGGCCCAAAGGGGTCTCTTAGGGGTTATGGTTAGGGTTAGGTGGGGGTGTGTGTGTCAGATGGCAGGCCCAGTTTGAGGCCTACTCTTAGGGGTTAGAGTTAGGCTTAGTGGGGGTGTGTGTGTCAGATGGCATGCCCAGTTTGAGGATGGCATGCCCAGTTTGAGGGCTACTCTTAGGGGTTAGGGTTATGGTTAGGGGGGGGTGTGTGTGTCAGATGGCAGGCCCAGTTTGAGGCCTACACTTAGGGGTTAGGTGGGGGTGTGTGTGTCAGATGGCATGCCCAGTTTGAGGGCTACTCTTAGGGGTTAGGGTTATGGTTAGGGGGGGGGGGGTGTGTGTCAGATGGCAGGCCCAGTTTGAGGCCTACTCTTAGGGGTTAGGGTTATGGTTAGGGGGGTGTGTGTGTGTCAGATGGCAGGCCCAGTTTGAGGCCTACTCTTAGGGGTTAGGGTTATGGTTAGGGGGGGGGGGTGTGTGTGTCAGATGGCATGCCCAGTTTGAGGGCTACTCTTAGGGGTCTTATGCGAGGTTTGACCTTTATTGACCCTTATTGCAATATAATCACAAAACACACATTACACACAATGACTCTTTGGTTTTTTTTAATGTTTTTTTAACAGGATATTAACATGAGATGTCTGTTCACATGAACAAGACCCAGGCTACCCGGTTATTAATACTTGGTACAACACCCCTTTGCTTTCAGCACTGCATTCAACCGTGCACCGTATCCATCAACCAGCTTTGCACAGCGGGCCTGTGAAATTCTTCCCCACTCGAGGCGTGCAATTTCCTCTATTTGAGACAGACTCGTTGGTCTGTGTTTTTGAATCGCTTTCTTTAAATCCCACCACAAATGTTCAATTGGATTTAAATCGGGGCTTTGACTCGGCCAGGCGAGAACGGTCCATTTCCTTCTATGTAACCAAGCTTTGGTTGATTTCGATGTGTGTTTTGGGTCATTGTCGTGTTGAAAGCACCATTCTTTCCCCATGTTGAGTTTTGCCACAGAGGGCAACACATTACCCGCAATGATCTGTTGGTATTTAATGCTGTTCATAATGCCATCAACTCGTGCTATATTGCCGGTACCAGAAGCAGAGAAGCAGCCCCAAAGCATGACAGTTCCGCCGCCATGTTTGACTTGTGGCAAACAATTCTTTTCTTCAAAGCCAGTGTTGGGTTTTCTCCACACATACCGACAGTTCATCGGGCCAAAAAGTCGAATCCCTGTCTCGTCACTCCATAGAACGGACCTCCAGTAGCTCTGTGTCTTCGCCAGATTATCTCTGGCATATTTCACCCGTAATCCTTTGTGTTTTTTAACTTTTTTTGTCAATAAAGGGGTCTTTCGTGGAGTCTGACCATGGTATCCATTTCTGTTCAAGACCCGTCGCACGGTACTGGTTGACACACAGACACCAGTCACGTCCAATGTCTGACGCAGTTCTTTTGCAGTGAGGCGTGGATCTTTGGCTACATTCCTTGTTACAAAACGAGAGTTAGCCGCCGTTAGCTTGACTTTCCGACCTCGCCCGGCGATGTTATTAACGGTCCCATGCTGGTTAAACTTCTTCATGATACTAACAACAGTCGACCTTGGCACATCAAGGAGCTTTGATACAGTCTTATATCCATTTCCCCCTCGGTACAACCGGACTAGCTCTCCCCTAAACTTCACGGAGTATTCCCTTATCTTCACCATGATTATTGCATCTCTGAGTCCGACACAGGTGCCACTGATTACCACTGATTGCACTGCAGACTACAGGCACCACAGGTGCCACTGATTAGCACTGCACTCTCTCTCACAGTTTCAGCTCTTCTCACTCTGGTCACACAAGGCAGGGCCTTGTTGTCACTAACTAACATGGGGGGCGAATAAATATGAGGGCAACTGTATATATATATATATATATATATATATATATATATATATATATATATATATATATATATATATATATATATATATATATATATATATATATTTTTTTATGCAGTCAGGCCACTGAACTTAGAAGCAGGCCAGGCCAGTGTTTCTAGTTGCAGCGGCGCAATAGTTAGATAACCTAGGTGGGGAACAACCAGGAGATCACTGCAACTCACACAAGTTGGAGAACGATCTCTCTTTCTCTCTCTTGCTCACACACACACAAAGGGAGCCGCATGTGATTGGTGGACGCGGGACCCTTACAAAAAACAAAAAATCCATCCAAATCAGTGTTGTTGCTAATCATTGACACATGCTAGCCTGTAATACCCCCCCCCCCCCCAGAAAAATCTACTTTGCATTTGATATATTGTAAATATAATGCCATCACACACACTGGCATTTAAAGGGTTAGAATTATAAAATGAATATGTGGTGTTATGATCAGGGCTGAAGTTGAATAAAAGATTGTATTTTTTTCAATCTGACATTACAAAAAAACAGAAAATCCATCAAAATCAGTGTTGTTGCTAATCATACACATGCTAGCCGGTTTTTTAACAATAATTTGTGATGCCATCACAAACACTGGCATTTAAAGGGTACAAATAAAAAAAATCCTGCACCAGAATGCAGGAAATGAAGTCTTTGTAACAAAACATTTCCTGGTGGGGGAGCGTCTATACTTTCCGCAACGGAGCTCGGTTTCCGGGTTCCTCTGATTGGCCGCGACCCCCACGTGACCCGCGCTAGCACGCCCCCTTATCCACGCCTCCCGCCCTTACTGTGTTGTCTCTGACACCGTTATTTCGGGGGTTGCGGCCTGAAAACTTTGGGAACCCCTGGGTTAAGTGATCATTATATGATATTCTGTACCCGCAAAAAGCTAAAACAAAAGGCTGACTGTCACAAAACAGTCACATCTAGGGACCTCAAAACCTACTCCAGAGAGGCCTTTAACCTAGAACTGGAGAGCCTGGACTGGTCAGATGAGCTCAGTGGTACACAAGTTGAAGAAACATGGCTTGGATTCAAAACAATACTTAACAACATTGCCCCCCTAAGAACCACCAGGGTTAAAGATCGTGCTGAACCATGGATGCACTCTGAAATACTGACCGCTATGAAAACCAGAGACAAAAAAATTCTCTCAACTTCATAAAAGTCAGACAAAGCTTGCCAAAAGCTCAAACAGTGTTCTCCAAACCCATGTGGAGGAACTCAAAATACAAAGAAACAGACTAAGAAACGATGTAAACACCATGATCAAATCCGCAAAAAAAAATCATCAATGACAAAACTGAAGAAAACAAAAACAAACCCTGTGACCTTTGGAAATTACTCAACAACCAACTAGGCTGCAGTAAAAAACTAAAAACCAGGTTTACAAACATAAACATAAAGACAGAAAACACTCTCATCACAGACAAGCTGGATGTGGCCAAATACTTAAACACATTCTTCACTAACATAGCCACAACACTGGTAAATAAACTACCCTCCCACTCAGGGCATTATGGGGTAGAACACATCATAGCATACACACACATCACACACATAATAAACCTCTCCATAAAACAGGGACACGTCCCCAAAGGCTTCAAAATTGCGAGAGTGACCCCCCTGCACAAAAAGGTAGCAAATTAGACCCAGGTAACTACCGCCCTGTTTCTATTCTTACCTCCATCTCGAAAGTCATGGAAAAAATTGTCTACGAACAGGTCGAAAAGTACCTCACAGGAAACAATCTAATCTATGAATTCCCATCTGGTTTCAGAACATCCCACTCCACTGACACATACCTTCTCTTATTTGAACGACCACATCAAACAAGAGGTGGACGCGGGCAAATACTGCGGCATGGTCATGCTGGACCTCCTAAAGGCCCTCGACACTGTCAATCACTCCATTCTGATTGACAAGCTAAAAGCAATTGGTTTTGATAGTTTATCAGTGAGCTGGATGCAATCCTACCTGGAGGGGAGAGAACAGATGGTGGAGGTGAACGGTACACTGCCCCCCCCCCCCCTTCCCAGTGAGCTGTGGTGTTCCACAAGGAAGCATACTAGGACCGTTACTGTTCCTAATTTATGCATGACATGTCATCAGCTTGTGACTGCAACTTGTTCCTGTTCGCAGATGACAAGAACAAGTTACAGGTTGAAAAAACCCTCAGCTCAGAACTCGGCAGTATCTGCACCTGGCTCGCTGATAACAAACTATCATTACACCTGGGTAAAACAGAGACAGAGTCCATTCTCTTCAGATCAAATAACAAACTCAGCAAGACCAACTGCTTCTCTGTTACAGTGGGTGACAATATTGTCATAAGGAAAGATGAAATTACATACCTGGGTTCCATCCTAGAGGCAAATCTTTCCTGTGACAAGATGGCATCCAATGTAATAAAAAAAGTCAACCAACGAACAAGATTCTTGTACCGGATCTCCTCTCTGGTAAACAAAAATACCCTGAAGACTCTGGCAGGAGCACTCATTCAAGGGTACTACGACTATGCTTGCACCTCATCATGGTACCAAAGCACCTCAAAGGCACTAAAAACAAGATTACAAACATCACAAAACAAACTGGTCAGACTACTGCTTGACCTTACTCCTAGAACCCACCTCACCCCTGCCCATTTTGACAACCTAGTAGGATGGCTTAGAGTAGACGACAGACTAACAGAGTACAGCAATTATGCCACATCAATGTGGAACGCCCTACCCAAAGCTGTAAAGGAATGTGAATGCCTACCCACATTCAAAACCGCTCTTAAAGAGCACCTACGGGAGGCTGCAATTCGAAACTGGCCACCGTAAATGTCCAAACCCCCCACCCCCACCCCCTCCTAATAGACAGTCTCCTCCCCACTGCATGTATATTTCTCTCCCACCCACCCACCCCCTCCTAATGTACAGTCCCCTCCCGTATATACTCTGTCAGGATCTATGGGTAACAGTATTGTATATTTGAATACCGTATATGTCACAAATGTATCAGTACTAAATACCTATATGTCCCTATGCCATAAATGTCATGTATGTTGAGTATGTCATAAATGTCAATATGAATTGAAAATGGGGGACCCTGATGTAAACAAGACAAACGTCTTTCTCTGGTCTACATCCCCTTAACAATTGTGTGTATTGAGCCGTACTGTATTGTACCCATTCTGCAATCTGTTAAATAAAGTTTTCATACATTCATTCATTCAGCAACTTGCAATGGGCCTGGTCTACAAGATACACTACACCACTAAGGTACCCATGTACATGTCGAAATACTTCCCAAAGGTCAGTGAATACCACAACACAACCACAACACCAGAGGGAGTTCCACAAATCATGTCCAACCCAGATTTGGCTCAAACAAGGGACTAAACGCGTTCCGTAATTATGCCACATCAATGTGGAACGCTCTACCCACAGCCGTAAAAATCACTACCCACCTTCAAAACCGCTCTCAAAGAGCACCTACGGGAGGCTGCCATTCGAAACTGGCCCCGGTAAATGTCTGAACCCTCCTCCCACCCACCCACCCCCGCCTAATGTGTTCCCTCCCCCTCGTATGTATATACTGTACATTTACATATCTTGTATGTCACAAAAGTAACAGTACTGTATATCTGTATGTCATGTATGTCATAAATGTCATGATTAGATTAGATGATTAGATTAGATTATTATATCTGTGTATATCTGTATGTTGGGTATGTCATAAATGTCATTATGAATTGAAAATGGGGGACCCTGATGTAAACAACACGAAAGTCTTTCTCTGGTCTGCATCCCCTTAACAAGTGTATTGAGCTGTACTGTACTGTACGCATTCTGCAATATGTTAATTAAAGTTTTCAATCAATCAATCAATCAAGCACTACAGACAGAGAAAACACTAGAACATGAACTTGAGACACTCCTTCTTCTTCTTCTTCTTCTTCTTCTTCTTCTTCTTCTTCGTTTGAATTTATTGGCGGTTGGCACATCCTTCTGGGTGCATTACCGCCACCTCCTCTAGCTTGACACGTTCGTAACTTTACAATACCGCCATCTTCTGGCCCCCTTTACCTCCCACAATGTCCATTCTGCGTTCACCATCCTGAATTGCAGCTAACACTGCTTCCCCCTGACTGAGTCCCCCTCCGCGATACATGCTTCGCCTCCCGCGGCCTGACTCTGAACTACTCGCTCACACACACCCCCCTTCTCTAACTCTACTTGATCAGCCACCCTCTTTAACTCCCTTATAACATCCTACACTGTCAACCCCTTCATACCCAAGTGTCCCACTGCTGCTTGAACTACCAACTTGGTCCTATCTGTCCTACCACTAACCATCGCTGTTGTAATCACTACTCCTGCCACAAAGGCCACTATATCCAACTTCTCCCCCCACACCCTCCTTTTCTCCTCCTGTACTTCCTCTACTGTCAGATGCCCTTTCCTAAAACCCTGATCCCTCTCTTGCTTTCCCTGATTCTCCTGCACTATCCTCACTGCCAACTGCCCTTCTCTAAACCCCTGTCCCTTGTCTTGCTGTCCCTGTCCTACCTTCCTAGCTGCCTCTGCATATGAAATCCTACCTTCCCTTCTCACCTGCTGGACCACTACCTCTCGTCTCATCGCCTCACAACCCCAATACCCTACACCAGGGGTCAGCAACCTTTTTGACATGGAGTGCCTGTTTGCAATATAGTTGTAACTAGTGTGCCTCAACAATATTCCAGGCATTGTAATTATTTTTTCTCATAATCAGGTCTTTTTAATGATAATTTTTACATTATTACATCATTATTGTTATTGTTATTATTAACAATATTATTATGATGGTTGTATCAACCCTAAATCTGAGTTGGGGGGGGGGGGGGGATGCAATGCAGACAAACAGCTGCATATAGTGCGACCATTTCACTCACATTTGCCCATTCACTTTTGGACACATCACACACCATCGGTGTGTGTTACTGTACATGTGCTGTCATAGCTCCACCTACAGGCCTAATGGAGAACACCAGGAGAACACCAGGATGTGAATGGAGGGTGAATGTGAGGTATATCGTGTAAATAAGTTTTGATTGATCGCAAGACTACACTGTAAAAAAAAATAATAATAATAAGTTACCAGAACTTATTGAGTTCAGTTACTGTGCATTAAGGTTCAGTTTTCAATCCATAATAAGTTCCCATCACAACTACAACACCTCGGCTCCACTCCCTGTTCACACTCCCCATACTTATGCTCCCGACTACATCTACCACATCTCTGCCCCTTCCTACACAACTTAGCTATATGTCCAAACTCCTGGCACCTGTAACACCTCAACGGTTTCGGCACAAACTCCCTAACCCTATATGCCAAAAACCCTAAAAATATCACTTTCGGACTAACCTCACCCTCAAACTGAATGACCATCATCCCTGTCACCTCCTTCTCTGCCCCTCTCTTCATCCTTTCTACACTCCTAACTTTCCCATTACGTTCGTCACTCCTCAACTCTCCCAACAGCTGCTCTTCACTAACCTTAATTGGAATACCACTAATCACCCCCTTGCAACCACCATCCCTTTTCTCCCCTACTATCACTACTCTACTGACATTCACCTGGCCAATGCTCTCCATTTCCCTTGCCTTCTCTACCTGCACTCAGGGTACAAAATAGTTACACGCCCAGCGCCACAGGCGTGTAGATTTAATGTTTGGCCGTCATAAATTAAGGCCTGGGCGCCATCTGGCGGCCAACAAAATCCACTGCATGGGTCGGCATTAATATGATGCAGGGAGTAGCCTCCAGCTGAGCGGGAGAAATGTCGTGGGAGCGGGCGGAAGTTGCCCAATCTGGAACAATCTCCGGGGCTGCAGCTGGACCCTATTGGATGCGGGCGTGGTGAGTTGAAACGAAAGTGAAACTGTGTGTGTGTCGCGTGTCCGTTCTAATGTTTACAAACAATGAACCTTTAAATGTAAATGAGATGCGCTCTGCTCACGAGATCAAGTTTGTAACATGAGACACACATGAGGTCTGTCTTCATCCGTTCTTTAGCCTACAAAAAAACCCTGCAATCGCGTTTTTGATTGTGCTCTGATATTTAATTTTGCATTTGATTTGACCAAATATGTGGAGGCATATTCCCGGAGTAGCTCCCCCGGGTCCCCCCTCAAAATTAAGAAAAACAGGCGACAACATTAACGTTGACGAGTCCGTTGCTACCACCAGCACCACCGATAACACTGCACCTGCTACTAGCGTCGGTGTAGTTAGGAAATTTAGCCAGAAATGGTACACATCTGATTCCGGGAAACCACGAGAATGGCTTAAATTTGAGGGGGGGGGGGGGGGGGGGGGCGGGGGGGAAATGTTTTGTATACCATGTTGTGCCAAAGCAACGGATAAAAGAAAACGAAATTCATTTGTCATCAGGATGTCGGTGATGAAACTGGAAGCCATCAAAAGCCACGAGACGTCACGCTGTCACAGGGACTGCTCTGTTAGATACAAAGCACAGTCTACTCCGCTCCTGGCTGCTCCGACTGTACGACTGTTGACCAAGCTGTCAGAGTCGACTCTGGCTAAAATGCGGATACTATTCCGTAACGCCCACGCTATAGCGAAAAAATCAAGACCATACAGGGACTTCGCCTGGATGTGCGAGTAAGTTTATTGTGTTTTTTTTATAACGTTAGTCCAGCATGTTCATATAGGTGTGTCTGCTTTCACTTTCAGCTAATTATGGTTGTAAAGCCTACCCAGTGGAATTGTTTACATAACAATGCATGATATTATTATATTATTATTCCATACAAGGCTGGATGCATTACAGACTCCGCTAACATCCCTTGTAGGTGGCAAGTATGGATTTGTTTATCTTGTTTGAAGTTGTTTTAATATGTTCTTTAATTCTTTTGCTTCCATATTGTAAATAAATTCACAATAAATTATTTGCATTTAAAACTATTAACGCCGACTCATTCCTTCAGTCCACTAAAAATTATGCTAATATTCCTTATGTTGTTTATGATATGAATTGAAAATAGCATACAAGAGTATTATATAGTAATAATAACACATGGCGATATACTAAAAAGCTATTTATAATTTTTGGCTGGTAAAAAATCTGGATGGCTGGTAGTTTTTAAAATCTACCAGCCAAATGGCTGGTAAGTCAAAAAGTTAAGTTTGTTCCCTGCCTGCACTACACTTACACATCCTATAAACAAGTTCCCACCGTCCAACACCCTTGCGTACCTTACCCCTCCTAACTCCATTTCAATGAGTTTAGACAACAGACTCGGCTCTATTTCCCCAACTCCGTCTCCTCCCTCAAATCGCACCACTACATTCAACCCTTCCACAAAATCCTTCCCTCTGCCCTCATCCTCTGACCCACTCAAGCTATCTCCCCTCTCTTTCTTCCTCTTACTCCCCTTCCCCTCACTTCCATACTCTTCTTCTCCACCTTCGTCCACCCTTCTCCCCCGCTCTCCTCTCCCTCACTACACTCCATACTGTCACTATCCTTCTCCTTTTCCTTGGCTGAAGTCTCCGTCACATCACTTTTGGTCCACTCGAAACGTTTCTGTGCTGCTGGCGCTTCCATGTTCGCTGCTCCTCCTCTCCCCCTCCGACTCATCCTTCCGGCACCCGACCAAAAAAGCAAACCATTCCTGAGACACTCCTCTACTACTGAGGGCAAACATGAAATGAACAAGTATCCAAACACAGGAAACCAAGCCTACTTTAAAGGCACTGCACACCTGACACCAATCAGGTGGCAATCAAGCTCACACACCTGCCATGATGCCACATGGCAATTAACTGGTGTCTTGCGATTGACAGCACACCAGAGAAAACCCCAAATACATCCAAAGCACACAGGAATAAACTAAAACCAAACCGACATAAACCGTGATCCATCACAGAGAGAGTAGGTGGCTGTGTTCATGTGAAAGTGTGTGTGTTCCTGAGAGTGTTGTGCACTTTTCATGTGAGAGAGAGAGAGAGAGAGAGAGAGAGAGAGAGAGAGAGAGAGAGAGAGAGAGAGAGAGAGAGAGAGAGAGAGAGAGAGAGTGTGTGTATGTGTGCGTATGTACGTGTGCATTGCGGCAGGATGTAATCTCACGGTCCAGTGCCTCATCTCCATTGGTCATCATCACTCAGTGCAGCCTTACCCGAGAGATCACCCTCTGTGGAGAGAGAGAGGGAGAGGGAGAGAGAGGGAGACAAGGAGTTAGTGAGAGACAGAGAGAAATACATGACATGGGGAACATGAGAAAGGGAAGGGAGTGGTGTTAGCGAAAGAGAGGGGCGGGAATAGAGCGGGGAAAGAGACAGAGAGGGAGAAGAAAGAGGAGAGTGGGGCCCACTCTCTATAAAAGACAAATACATCAGATAAAAGGCTCAGGTATAGACAAGTGGGTGTTGTTTTAGATGGACTGCCAGATGACAGGACATTATTATTAGGATTGCCTCTGTGATATAGCCATTAGTCAGGGAATGGATCTGTCATTGGGGAGATGAAACCTCATACAAAAAGAAATTTAAAACGTTTATAGCCTCATTAATCAAACTTTATGAAATATAATAAACTAGTAAATAATATGTCTGGTGTAGTGGGCTAGGTGAAATTATGGTCTCCTGTATGTGCAGTACTACATAGAGTATCTATATATCTAGACATCTACACTCACTGCACGCACATCCACATGTACACTCACTTTAAACAAACACTCACCTTACCACTCACTTTACTCACTTTAGACACTTTAACACACTTTATATGTATCTATTATTAAAGAGATGTGCGCTACATTCATACCTCATTTGCACCCTACCCTAAGTTTTGTACCGCATCTCATTTCTGCATTGTACCTCACTGTTACTCATTTTACTCTGTATTGTGTATATTGACTTGACTTACTTTTTACTTACTTCTTATTACTTTTTTTTTTTTACTTACTTTCTTTTACTGTATGTAGCACACTCTCAGGGGCTCATACAGACACAAGCATTTCATCATAAAGTATCCTGTATTTTGTTGTGACTAGGGATGCTCAATATTGGCTTTTTTACCGATACCGATATACCGATATTGTCCAACTCTTAATTTCCGATACCGATATCAACCGATACTGATATATGCAGGGTTCCCCCCCCCCCCCCAAAAACGGAATCATTTCAGGTAATTAACATTACATATCTCTTGTTGTGGAATTAACACAACATTATGCATACTTTTGACAATAAATAAAATCTGAATTTGTTCTTACTTGCTTGCCTGGGACTGGGTAAATAAAGGTTCTAGAAATGTAAAAGAAAAAAAAAGAAAGAAAAAAAAATAATAATAATAATAATAATAATAATAATGATAATAATAATAATAATAATAATAATAATAATAATAATAATAATAATAATAATAATAATAATAATAATAATAATAATAATAATAATAATAATAATAATAATAATAATAATAATAAAAAAATTGAAAACCGATACCGATATTTTCTGATATCACATTTTAATGCCGATATCGGCCGATAATATCGGTAGGCCGATAATATCGGACATCCCTAGTTGTGACTAATAATGAACAAACTTGAACTTGAAACTTGATATAGGCAAGAAGTGCTGGGCAGGGCACTGTAGCTTGGTGAGGGCCTTTGGTTGCAATCTCTGTGTCATCTCTATTACACCACCCTGACGTAGGCTTTTGTACAAGTCCAAACAGATAAATATAGCCACAAGCTGCGATTCCCAGGGTTCAAGCTATTAAGATTTCAAAATGATTCCACAGACAAGGTGCAACAGTGTTATAAAACACGTCATGTGTGTTTTTTAATGATTGGACAACCGCTTAGAGGTCGATTTGAAGAAACCGTTCAGGGAATGTTTCAGGCACTTATCTGGACATATCCTGTAAGTCTCGTTATGATTGACAGTTAGTTGACTTTGGTTTATTTATGTACCCTTTTGAAGTTCATTGGTCAGTATATTCATAACTAGGGATGTCCGATATTATCGGCCGATATTGGCATTAAAATGTGAAATCGGAAAATATCGGTATCGGTTTTCAATTTCTTTTTATTTCTTTTTTACATTTCTATAACCTTTATTTACCCAGGCAAGCAAGTAAGAACAAATTCTGATTTTATTTATTGTCAAAAGTATGCATCATGTTGTGTTAATTCCACAACAAGAGATATGTAATGTTAATTACCTGAAATTATTCAGTTTTTTAGGGGGGGGGGGGGGGGACCCTGCATATATCGGTATCGGTTGATATCGGTTGATATCGGTATCGTAAATTAAGAGTTGGACAATATCGGTATATCGGTGTCGGTAAAAAAGCCAATATCGAGCATCCCTATTCATAACACAATAAGATATCAACAAGCCGTAGGCAACCTTTGAGAAGCATATTCCAATAATGATCCACAGAAAATTACAGTTGGCAGAAAATCCAATATGACAAACTTTGTGGGTCCTTGAGGCAAATTTGTAGGGGGGAGGATAGATGGATGTCTGTACCAATGTGTGCATCAATCAAGCTCACGGCGTGGGAGCCATGATCTTTCAAAGTTCAAAAGTTTGACCTTTAAATAATTTAATTTAATAATTTAATAATTTAATCGTTTTCTGCAGTAATTCCTAGAACGCTAGTTATAGGCCTAAACGCATAATATAGATTATCGATTGCAGTTTATTCGCGATACACGCTATATTAAAAAATCCAACTGAATACGATCCTAAACGTTATGACTCATCATGCACGGATGAAAGGGGGGGGGGGGGTCGTTTATAATTCCGTGATCGTCAGTAAATGCTTTATGTAGTATGGGTGATATATTGATCAGAGCGGTTTGCATTGAAATGAATAAACAATCACGCTGAAAGTAACGTTACTGTCCTCTTACCGTTCGCCGATCAGACTGGAGGAAAAAGATCCCACTTATTTGACGTCGATCGACTAGATCCAATCATATCGATTATTGAGTTATGGCAGCGATCCATATACACGGATGTGTGTCTAGAGTCCTGCAACAATATGTGCCTGCCGGACGGCTTTCCGAGATGCACCGAGATCACCAGAGATCCATTTCCGGTTGTAACTCGCCCGATCATCCACCAGGCGGCGGTATTGAAGCGTTGCACGGTTGTGCCGAGTCCCACTGTCTCAGCAGAGGCTGGGTGGCGGAATTATGAATACCATGGCGAAAAAATATGATCTCAATAACGTCGTATGCCGTGGATTGGAGGAATTCGCATGATCAGCAAACCCGTCGTAAGCCGTTTATGGCGGTGGATGTGTTAAAAGACACAGACACATTACCAAGAAGTGAATTCACCTCTTGGTATAGCGGTCTATGCTGCCACCCGCGGTGCGGCCGACCCGGGTTCGAAACTCCCTCGGGGCATCGACATTTAACACAACGCAGAAGGAGTAACATACGATTGGTCACACTGGTGCCGTGACCCGGATGTCCTGAGGTGGCGTGAGTTTAGGGAGGTGAGTGTAACGGAGGTCCGTGAGTAATATCCACAGTCACGATGGACGTGTGTTGTGAAGTGACTGTGGCAGTAAGCGGTACTGCGAGTTAAACTCACTTCCTCTTAACACATAGACACCTCTTGGTATAGCGGTCTATGTTGTCACCCGCGGTGCGGCCGACCCGGGTTCGAAACTCCCTCGGGGCATCGACATTTAACACAACGCAGAAGGAGTAACATATGATCGGTCACACTTGCAGGCTTGTACAGTTGCCATTTATCTACCCATACCTGCCCATAAGTGAGCACAACATTTAGAGGTCAATGGATCGAGGATTGGATGCTCTCAAGCACAGGAATACACAAATATCATGTAGAATGTGTACTTAAGTACATTCAACATAAAAAACGACTTTTACTTAAGTATCATTTCAAATGGATGACTTGTACTTTTTATCAGAGTACTATTTTATCTGGGTATTTCTACTTTTCTAAAAAGAAATGTATACATGATGTATGATACTATAATCACATCATGACAAGTACATACATTTTACAATCAAAACAGTTACATCTCCTTATACTGCATGGAGCTGCCACAGAATACAGTTGGTTTGGTTTAGTGAATGCAATGGATTTTATTTTGTGTATTAATAGTTGCACATAATGTGATATATATGTAGACTTATATAGTCAGTGGGTTCAAAGTATACCCCTCAATACCTTTGAAATGACTGTATAAAGTGTTTGTGTTAGTGTGCGTGTATGTTTTGTTTGTTTGTTTGCTTGTTTGTTCATTCATTCGTCCACCCATCTATCTGACTGACCACCAGATTGATTGATTGATTGATTGAGCACTGTAGCTTGGTGAGGACTTTTGAATGCATTCATTAATTTAAATAACAACAACCAAAGATTCATCCAAAATAGAAAATGGTGATATTAGCCCTCACTCATTTGTTGAGGACCAATTAGGGTGGAAAGGAATCCCAACCTGAGCATGGCATAAGAGCAAAATGGCCACAACGTGGATATGGTTAATGGGGAATATGTTTGAAATTATGGGAGGGGGGAGGTTCGATTGTTTAAAAATATGTCATCATATTTTATTGTATGTATGCTTTTGTGTATGTAAGCTGGGTCAGTGACTAATAATGTTACTTTGCACATTAGGGTCTCTATAGCTTAACAACGACTATGCTTGCACCTCATGATACCAAAGCACCTCAAAGGCGCTAAAAACAAGATTACAAACATCACAAAATAAACTGGTCAGACTACTGCTTGACCTTACTCCTAGAACCCACCTCACCCCTGCCCACTTTGACTACCTAGGATGGCTTAGAGTCAGTGGCGGACTGGGACACAAATTCAGCCCGGGACATTCAGACGCACCAGCCCACACACCGGCCCACGCACCGGCCCACGCACCGGCCCACGCACCGGCCCCGAAACCGGCCCACACAACAGGCGTTATGAAACACTTGTCCAGTATTAAACAACCCAAGGCTGTGGCTAAGGAGTCAACATCAGGGAGACCAAATCTACACACCGCCCCTAGATGTGCACTCATGCACAGTGCACACACACACATACATATACCGTTACTTCCCGTCATTGGCATATGTTTTTTTTTTTACTAACATCTTAGTGCCTCATTAGCCTAGGGATTAAGGATACATGAAGTATTAACTACACCATAATAATATTGAGGTTTTGATCCATAGAAAGTAGGGATGTCCGATATTATCGGCCTACCGATATTATCGGCCGATATCGGCATTAAAATGTGATATCGAAAAATATCGGTATCGGTTTTAAAGAAATAATATTTTATTTACATTTCTATAACCTTTATTTACCCAGGCAAGCAAGTAAGAACCAATTCTGATTTTATTTATTGTCAAAAGTATGCATAATGTTGTGTTAATTCCACAACAAGAGATATGTAATGTTAATTACCTGAAATTATTCCATTTCTTGGGGCGGGAAACCCTGCATATATCGGTATCGGTTGATATCGGTATCGGAAATTAAGAGTTGGACAATATCGGTATATCGGTATCGGTAAAAAAGCCAATATCGAGCATCCCTAATAGAAAGGTCTGTGCTACACAATTTCAGTTAGATTGGATTTATTGTCCTTTAATTTGGCACTCATGACATTAGTTGCTTGCCGTTTAATCAACATTGAAAGACCCCCCACTTCCTCCCAGACACCCATTCCAAGAGCCTTTTCTTTCTCTCTCTCTCTCTCTCTCTCTCTCTCTCTCTCTCTCTCTCTCTCTCTCTCTCTCTCTCTCTCTCTCTCTCTCTCTCTCTGTCTCTCTGTGTGTGTGTGTCTCTCTCTCTGTCTCTCCCTCTCTCTGTGTGTCTCTCTCTCTGTGTCTCTCTCTCTCTGTCTCTCTCTCTGTCTGTCTGTCTGTCTGTCTGTCTGTCTGGACTGGGCTCTCTCTCTCCCCTCAGGGTCAGCTGTGCTGGACTGGGCGCTCTCTCTCCCCTCAGGGTCAGCTGTGCTGGATTGGGCGCGCTGAGTCAACTGCATAAGAAGAACATCAGCAATCAATAATAATGGCTTGAATTCATACAGCGTTTTTCAGCCTTTTGAAAACACCCAAAGTAGTAGTAGTAGTAGTAGTAGTAGTAGTAGTAGTTTATTCAGTCATCATCTCACACAATACAATATACCCCATCATTTAACAATATTTGATTTTACAGTGACTGAAAAGGTACAGACTGAAGCATAATGCTTATATATGCCTGTCCTATATTCTTAACAAAAATTTAAAAAATTGGCGGCTACGTGGCGTAGTGGGCAAGGCGCTCGCCACAAATACTGGAGACGCTGGGCTCGCCTGTTCGAGCCCAGCGCTCCACATTGCTTTCAGTTTAGCTGGTCGTTCATACTAATACACATTGGCCGTATTAGGGGGTGGGAAACTGATGGGTGGGGATTGGGCGTTGTGGACAGCGACTCCTACAGGTCGGTTGGTGTGCCTGCACAGTAGAATCAGGAAGTGTCGGGGGCAGCGTGAGCCTCCCACGCGTTACTCCTCGCCACTGAGAGATCGAGCTGCGCAGGTGAAAAGATGCGACTGCTGTTACCTCAAGTACCGGAGGGGACTTGTGCTATGTATGACTTAGTCCACATTGCAGCCGGCTTGTGGGAGGCAAGAAACAGCGTTCGTGACAGGGGAGGGTTGAATTGGATGATACGAAATTGGGATGGGAGAAAATGTAGAAAATGGGAGAAAAAGTGGATAAAAAAAAAGAAATTAAAAAAATTAAGACTCCAAAACAGTATTCTAAAAGAAAATAGCAAAAGAAAACAGTATTATTCACCCCTGTAGTTTTCAAAAATAGCTTTACAAATTTTTCTTAAAAACCAAAAGCGAATTACTCATTCTTAACTGTATATCAGCATTGTTCCACAAAGCGCTTCACAGAAACCATCAAGCATTCACACTCACACAGTCATACGCTACTGGTGGTCGTGAGCAGCATCAGCAAACACAGCTGCCCTGTGGCAGACTGACGGAATCATGTCTGCTAATCAGCGCCAACCACCATCAACAACCTTCATAAATACATTCAACATTAATGGAATAGGCTAACTACCAACTTAGCTGTAGCAGTTAGCTGTTATATGCAATCACATATGTTTAACTACGGGGTAGTAGTTGACCTAGTTGTTAGCTTAAGCTAGTTAGCTGTGGTTATTTACAAACATGTAGATGAGACTAATCATATACAGATCGAGAACATGGCTAACAGTTGGGAATTCTAAGGTACATCTTATTTAAGCATGTAAAATGGCAACTAATCAATTCAATCAATTAGATTACCAATAATAATATCAACATGAAAATTTGGAAGGGAACATAATAGTATTTTATTTTAGTATTTACTATTATAATATTAGTAGCCGATTAATTTGCAGCCCGTCCTAGGTTCTGATTGGCTCTCTAGGTTAGCACTTTAGCTTCTGATGCTGTGGTGGGCACTAGTCCTAACATTGCTAACTAAACTTTTAGTCAGAGAAAAAACGTCACGAGTCACAACTATTTACGTCCACGTGCTGTAAGGAATCAGGTATACGGAAAGCACATTGTCTTGTAATAGAATGACTGAAATCACTGCAAGAGCTAGTATAGGCTAGCTAGCCCTCATGAACCGGCAGACACCAACAGTAGAATATGCACTAGGCTACTGCATGCACCTGTCATGTTACTGTTGGTTCCTTCCACTTGAACTTCATCATCATTAGCAGCAGCAGCGGGTAAACATGTCTGTAATTTTAGAACATTGTTCTGCGTCTTTTACTAGCAATTTTAGTTTTTTAATTCTAGCTTTTTCAGCTCCACCCTTTCTTTTTTTGCATTCTCCATTTCTGCGCTTCTAGGCCTACTCGCGGTTGGGAGGAAACGTGAATCTCATTCACTGATGTCTCATGTCTCATTCAAGACTGGCTAACAAAAGCATGTCTTTCACTTAACACCAAGAAAACAGTGTGTATGATGTTCACAAAGTCACCAGTAGAGGTCACTCACTCTAATGTGTTTCTGGGAGAGGCGGAGCTGGACATTGTACATTAATTCAAGTATCTTGGGGTCACATTGGACTCTACATTGACCTTCAAAAAGTCATGTGAAGAAAGTGACAAACAGTCAAGTTTAACATCGAAAACTTCAGGCAGATCAGGCCCTGCCTGCCAGTTAATGCTGCAAGGATGTTTCTGCATTCAATGATTTTATCACACATCGAGTAGGCCTACTGTTTTATCAACTGGTCTCTTTTATATGTCACTACTCTTACACCAATATAATTACTCTACAAAAAAGCCATAAAAGTATTTGATAGGAAACCAATTTCATTTCATCACTGTAATGTTTTAGAAAAACATAACATGCTAAGTTTCGAGAATTTCCAAGTTTTCAAATATACTTGCTTCATGTACAAGGTTCTGCATGGACTTGCCCCTCCCCCATTGAATGAGTTCATCCAACAGAAAGCAGACACTGGCATTACCACCAGGGCCATCAGTAGAGGGGACTGTAAGGTGCCTTTTCGGTATACTACCATTGCAAAAACTGTGTTCTCTGTTAAAAGTGGTAACTACTGGAATAGCCTGCCAGTTGTGATTAGAGAGTGCCCTACATACTCCATGTTCAAGACCCATCTTAAACTGCATCTTAAGGCAAACCAGAACTGTGATCATTTTTTATCTGATTTAGTTTATGCAACTTGTTTATTGTTTTATTGCCGGCCCACACACCGGCCCACACACCGGCCCACATAATGGCCCACACACCGGCCCACATATGGCCCACACACTGGCCCACACACTACACCGGCCCACACACTACACCGGCCCACACACCGGCCCACATTAGTGGCCCACACACTGGCCCACACACTGGCCCACACACCGGCCCACATACTGGCCCACACACCGGCCCACACACCGGCCCACATACTGGCCCACACACCGGCCCACACACTGGCCCACATTAGTGGCCCACACACCGACTCACACACTGGCCCACACACCGGCCCACAGACTGGCCCACATACTGGCCCACACACCGGCCCACACACCGGCCCACATACTGGCCCACACACCGGCCCACACACTGGCCCACATTAGTGGCCCACACACCGACTCACACACTGGCCCACACACCGGCCCACACACCGGCCCACACACCGGCCCACATACTGGCCCACACACCGGCCCACACACTGGCCCACATTAGTGGCCCACACACCGACTCACACACTGGCCCACACACCGGCCCACACACTGGCCCACATTAGTGGCCCACACACCGACTCACACACTGGCCCACACACCGGCCCACAGACTGGCCCACACACCGGCCCACACACCGGCCCACACACCGGCCCACACACCGGCCCACACACTGGCCCACATTAGTGGCCCACACACCGACTCACACACTGGCCCACACACCGGCCCACACACCGGCCCACACACCGGCCCACATACTGGCCCACACACCGGCCCACACACTGGCCCACATTAGTGGCCCACACACCGACTCACACACTGGCCCACACACCGGCCCACACACTGGCCCACATTAGTGGCCCACACACCGACTCACACACTGGCCCACACACTGGCCCACACACTGGCCCACACATCGGCCCACATTAGTGGCCCACACACTGGCCCACACACTGACAAAAAAAATTAAAAAGTTAAAAAAAAAAAAAAATGTATAATTTTTTTTTTTTTTTTTTTTTTTTTTTGGACCAGCCCACTTTGGTCCCGGCCCATCGGGATTCGTCCCGAACGTCCCGATGGCCAGTCCGCCACTGCTTAGAGTAGACGACAGAGTACAGCAACTTGCAATGGGCCTGGTCTACAAGATACACTACGCGACCAAGGTACCCATGTACATGTCAAAATACTTCCCAAAGGTCAGTGAATACCACGACCACAACACCAGAGGGAGCTCCACAAATCATGTTAAACCCAGATTTGGCTCAAACAAGGGACTAAACACGTTTAGCAATTATGCCACATCAATGTGGAACGCCCTACCCAAAGCTGTAAAGGAATGTGAATCACTAGCCACTTTCAAAACCACTCTCAAAGAGCACCTACGGGAGACTGCAATTCGAAACTGGCCCCTGTAAATGTCCTAACCCAACCCCCTCCAATGTACAGTAAATGTCCTAAACCCAATAATACACAAGACCCTCTTCTTGGGACCAAGTAAGGTTTCGTCGATATTCCAATGTACAGTTTCCCCCACCCCGCCTACCCACCCCACCCCACCCACCCAACCACCTCCAATGTACAGTTTCCCCCACCCGTGACCCCGCCTAACCTACTGTTTGAGTTCCGTATGGCTGATCAGTGCTTACAGCCTATGGGCTGCTCCAACACTGCCACCTGCTGGAAACAGAAATAACTGCTGGGGGAAGAGAGACGAAAGCGTTCCTCATGTAACCTCAGAAAACCAGAGGCAAGGGATGGAGGGAGAGTAGACCCAGATATGAAAACAACAAGTAGCCTAATGGGTATCTACAAACTCATTAAGTCACATGTATCTACAAACTCATTAAGTCTCATGTATCTACAAACTCATTAAGTCTCATGTATCTACAAACTCATTAAGTCTCATGTATCTACAAACTCATTAAGTCTCATGTATCTACAAACTCATTAAGTCACATGTATCTACAAACTCATTAAGTCTACAAACTCATTAAGTCTCATGTATCTACAAACTCATTAAGTCTCATGTATCTACAAACTCATTAAGTCTCATGTATCTACAAACTCATTAAGTCACATGTATCTACAAACTCATTAAGTCACATGTATCTACAAACTCATTAAGTCACATGTATCTACAAACTCATTAAGTCTCATGTATCTACAAACTCATTAAGTCTCATGTATCTACAAACTCATTAAGTCACATGTATCTACAAACTCATTAAGTCACATGTATCGACGGGGCACCGGTTGAGAGAGTCAACAGCTTCAAGTACCTCGGAGCCTACATATCCGAGGACTTGACATGGACCACACACATTAACAGTGTGGTGAAGAAGGCACGACAACGCCTCTACTTCCTCAGGCGCCTAAGGAAGTTCCAAGTCAGCCAGAAGATCCTTAAGAACTTCTACTCATGTACAATAGAGAGCATCTTGACCGGCAACATCACCTCCTGGTTTGGGAATAGCACTGCAAAAGACCAAAGCAGACTACAAAGAGTGACACGTTCAGCCGAACGCACAATTGGAGGGGGGCTCCCCACCCTCCAGAACATTTACTACAAGCGTTGCAAGGGCAAGGCTAAGAGAATCATTAAAGACTCCAGTCACCCGAACAACTGCCTCTTCGAACTGCTGCGGTCAGGCAAGCGATACAGGAGTCTCAAGGCGAGCACAGAAAGACTCAGAAGTAGCTTCTATCCCCAGGCCATCAGGCTGCTAAACGAACAATGAATGAACACTACACAACAACAACCACCAAACGCACATAGCACACACATCCACACGCACACACTCACTTTAAACAAACACACTGTAGCACCCACTCCACACACTTTATAGCACACACCCACTTTAAACAAACACACTGTAGCACCCACTCCCCACACTTTATATTTATGGATGAAGGATTGCACTACAACTCGTACACCTTACTGTAAATTGTACCTAAAATTGTACCTCATCCCATTTCTGCTTTGCACTAGATAGTACTGTACATTAGTACACTGCATAGTATTGTGTATTGTATATTATATGGTAACTCAGAACATTGTACATATGTCTATACCGAACACTGTGACCTCATTTTCTTCTTCTAAATTCATGCTATATTATGTTATTATGTTATTTGATACTATCTTGTCTAGCACAGTCTCTGGAGCGTAACAGTAAGAAGCATTTTGTATGAAAGTATTCTGTACTTCTGTATGACAACTATTAAAGAACTTGAACTTGAACTTGATCTACAAACTCATTAAGTCACATACCTACAAACTCATTAAGTCTCATGTATCTACAAACTCATTACGTCGCATGTATCTGATTGATTGATTGATTGAAAACTTTATTAACAGATTGCAGAATGGGTACAATACAGTACAGCTCAATACACACAATTGTTAAGGGGATGCAGACCAGAGAAAGACTTTCGTCTTGTTTACATCAGGGTCCCCCATTTTCAATTCATCAGGACATATATGACATACATGACATACAGATAGTCAGTACTGCTACATCTATACATTTATGACATACCAGATTTGCAAATACAGTACTGTTTGTGATACAGAAGGAGTCAGGAAAAGGGAGTATATACATTTGACGTAGAAACTGTACATTGGAGGAGGTTGGGTGGGGGGGGGTTGGGTACACTGGGATATTGACAACCATACTGGGTAATCTACATTGGAGGTGGTTGGGGGGGGGGGGGCACACTGTATAAACAAGCAAAACTGTACAAAGTGGGTGGCTCTGAAAAGAGCCTTTGTGTGAATACGGGTTAGATGGACAGGGAAGTTTACTTGGAGCTGGTGTACTTGGTCACAGCCTTGGTTCCCTCGGACACTGCGTGCTTGGCGAGCTCACCGGGGAGCAGCAGGCGGATGGCGGTCTGGATCTCCCTGGAAGTGATGGTCCTACGCTTGTTGTAGAGAGCCAGTTTAGAGGCTTCTCCGGCGATGCGCTCAAAGATGTCGTTAACGAAGGAGTTCATGATCCCCATGGCCTTGGAAGAAACGCCGGTGTCAGGATGGACCTGCTTCAGGACCTTGTAAATATAAATGGCATAACTCTCCTTCCTGGACTTTCTGCGCTTCTTGCCTCCCTTTGCAGTTGTCTTGGTGACGGCTTTCTTGGAGCCCTTCTTGGGCGCTGGCTTGGCTGGCTCAGGCATGATGATCAGTCGGGACTAAACAGCAACGAATCTACAAACTCATTAAGGCACATGTATCTACAAACTCATTAAGTCTCATGTATCTACAAACTCATTAAGTCACATGTATGTACAAACTCATTAAGTCTCATGTATCTACAAACTCATTAAGTCTCATGTATCTATAAACTCATTAAGTCTCATGTATCTACAAACTCATTAAGTCTCATGTATCTACAAACTCATTAAGTCACATGTATCTACAAACTCATTAAGTCACATGTATCTACAAACTCATTAAGTCTCATGTATCTACAAACTCATTAAGTCACATACCTACAAACTCATTAAGTCTCATGTATCTACAAACTCATTAAGTCTCATGTATCTACAAACTCATTAAGTCTCATGTATCTACAAACTCATTAAGTCTCATGTATCTACAAACTCATTAAGTCGCATGTATCTACAAACTCATTAAGTCTCATGTATCTACAAACTCATTAAGTCACATACCTACAAACTCATTAAGTCTCATGTATCTACAAACTCATTAAGTCACATTTATCTACAAACCCATTAAGTCACTTTATCTACAAACCCATTACGTCACTTTATCTACAAACTCATTAGGTCACATTTATCTACAAACCCATTAAGTCTCATATATCTACAAACCATTAAGTCTGATATTATACAATTATATGATGTGATAAAACTGAAAAATAAGATAAGATTATCCTTTATTAATCCCCTTGGGGGAAATTCGGGTGTCAAAGCAGCATGGGGGGGGGGCAGGGGGGATACAGAGCTTTACAGTCCTATACAGTATCTATATACACTATAGATACAATATAAAATATAAATACAATATAATATAAAAAAAGTACAAAATACAAGATAGTCCAGTGATATGAGTCTCTAGTACACAATACAAGATAGTCAGTCCAGTGATATGAGTCTCTAGTTCTCAAGTCCCGAGTTCTGACAGTGATAGTTCTGGCAGCAGAGCCGGCAGTCCGAGCCCTTTGTTGTAGAGCCTGATGGCTGCCGGTATAAAGGACCGGCCCAGGCGGTTTGTGGTGTGTCGGGTGGGGATGAGTATTTGGTTGAACCGTGAACATGCATTCTGGCTAGCTCCTCATTCTGGCTAGCACCTCTGGGGTGAGAAGGGTTCTCCAGGATGGCTTCTAGCTTTTTCCTCATCCTCCTCTAAGCCACCACCTCTAGGTTATCCAGCTCACCACCCACTACTGAGCTAGCCTTCTTCACCAGCTTGTTCAGCTTGCTGGAGTCCCTCAAGCTGATGTTGCAACTTAGATGCTCAGAGAGGGAGGGAGGGAGGGAGGGAGGTAGGGAGAGAGAGAGAGAGAGACAGACAGACAGACAGACAGACAGACAGACAGACAGACAGACAGACAGACAGACAGGCAGACACACACACACAGTCAAATAAACACAGACACACACACACCCTCTCACACACACGCACACACACACACACATTAATACTTTATTTGGTTCCACAAATTATATTACATAAACAGGGAATCAAATGTATTGGGGCCAAGCAGCACTGAACACTTAAGGGTACACATAGCACCTCCTTCTCCATGTGGCTAAGCTGCCAATAATAGCTGAGACAGAGCAATATTTGGCAATTTGTTTGGCTTTTCTTTTAGACATTGCAGCAATTCTCAGACCGGTCATGGTGCATTTGTGTACATGGCCAAGACTTCCGAACACAAGTACACTATATCTACACCTATACCCAAGGTCAGCTATCACACTGAGCAGTGGTTGGTATTTGATATACTTGTCCCGGAAGGCCTGGTCCATGTACAGATCAAAGGTACAGCCTACTTCTATGACCAGCACCTCCCTATGGCTGGTGTCAACAAAAACAACGTCCGGTGTATTTGGTATGTTAGCAAAAACATCGTTGGTAAGGCCAAACCACTCTGGTTTCACTCTGGCATGTTTGTACATTGCTTTACTAGATGGTGATATGTTCCGTACCACATCAGACACAATGTCCACAATACGGTCATGATGAGCGATGTACAGGTGTTTGTATGCATTACATCCGTTTGTTATGTGTGCAATAGATTCTAGGTGTTGTGAATCCTGATGGTTTAAACAGAATGGACTGTGAGTTTGAGGATACCAAGTGGACAGATTGTATTTAGTGGGTAATACCTGCAGTCTTGCTTTGATGGTACATTTTAAAACATCCTCACCAACAGCGGCGTTCTTATACACTGAGTGTGAGACTGAGTGGTCAGCAAACTCCAAACAAGCTAGCTTTCCCTGTAGTCTGAGTCCACACCAGTGCTGCCTGATCTCAGACTGCTTCATGCTAAGCAGAACCCTCCTTGCAGAGTCTCTGTGCAGTTCGACAGTCTCTTCCTGCGGTGTTGTGATGTTGGCCTTCACAACCACACAGGGGTCTGTGATAAGTTCATCAGAGACAGGGACTTCAGTCTGTGTGTTGGTGGGTCTTGTCCATTTCAGCTGAACTCCAGTCTGGTTGCAGAGGTCATTGAGATCTGGCCAGTCAGACCTTGGCCTGAGAGTCCAGTTTCCCAGAGTCTTTCTTCCTGAAGCCGAGGAAGTTATTCTGGTCTGCGGTGGCCAGGGGGATCTTCCTTCTGCATAGATCCAGCAGGAGAGAGGCCCTGGCCATTTCTCTGACGATGACATCATTATTGTTAAGCATATGGAGCAGGTGGGCTAGCCTGGTGGCTATGTAAATCCACACACACACACACACACACACACACACACACACACACACACACACACACACACACACACACACACACACACACACACACACACACACACACACACACACACACACACACACACACACACACACACACACACACACACACACACACACACACACACACACACACACACACACACAGGTTAACATACAGACAGATGGCGAGAGAGACAGACAGACAGACAGACAGACAGACAGACAGACAGACAGACAGACAGACAGACAGACAGACAGACAGACAGTCACACAGACAGCGACAGGTTAACATACAGACAGATGGAGAGAGCTACAGGCAGGTTGACAGAGAGAGAAGGGGAATGAGAGAGAGAGTTAACCGAGAGGCAGACCACAGGCATTAGGAAAGAGCTTGTGATTATTTATCAGGTTGACCGATGAACAACACAACAACCACACAACAACCACACACACACACACACACACACACACACACACACACACACACACACACACACACACACACACACACACACACACTGTTACATCCCAATGTATATATTCCCCAGTGTGTGTCTCCATGTGTGTGTGTTCTCCATTTTGTTTCCTCCCTCCAGCCATTGTTCCCTTCCCCATTGGTCCCTGCCAGGCCAATCCTTCCATTATTGCAACACAGCAGTGATTGGTGGATGGCTTTCCAGACTCCAACACTCAATCCACACCACCCAATCATGGATCACCCCACACCTGTTAAAACATGGCTTCTCACTTCAGTCTCTCTCTCTCTCTGGCATGAGGCTAGGCCTGTTGTGTTTTTGGTAAACCTGTAACTTTGACAGTATTGCATTTCGTTTATTGGCCTTTGGTGCTTAGTAGTAATTTCCTTGTGTGTGTATGGCCACAGAGAGAGCATTGTTAGTTATAGTTTGTTTCTGTATATATTCTGCTTTTGTTTCTGTATAATTAATGTGTTTTTCTCTCTTTCTCAGGAAGCACAGATGGGGTGAGCTGCCATTTCCTTTGGACATTGTTTTCTCCTGTTTTGGTTAGGTAAGAGTAGTTTAGGTAATGTAATCTCTTTTACCATAGATTAGATTGTGTTTATTTGGAGTATAGTGGTGTTTGTTTGTTGTTTTGGCCTGGGCTCACCCCTGAGCTACATGTGCTTCCTTTGCCTCTATTCAATAAATATCATTGTTGTTTACAAACCTGGTCCATCTTTTCTGTCAACCAACTGTTATGTTACAGCCCTTTACCCTTAGACTCACAGGGGTCGTAACATAAATGGGGGCTCATCCGGGATCTTGTAACCCGTGTTCAATTGTTGGTTGATGGATTTGGTGAACTGTGTTTGTTTACACTTGTATAGTTATTAATTAATTTGTGTAAAAATGGCATTTGTGTAAGAAAAAGATAATGGCAGTTAGTACTTTTGATCTGGGGAAATTCTTGAGCAATCCTACTTGGGAAGCGCTAGATAGCTGCCGCAAGGCAGACTTAGTGGAGCTTGCCACACATTTTAAGCTCTCGGTTCAACAAAAGCATCTTAAGCAGGATATCAGGTGTCTTGTGGTAGATAAGCTGTTGGAGCAGGGGACGCTTGTTTTACCTGCGGTCTCTGATGAACATGCAAGTCCTCCTGGTGAACCTACGGAAGCACAGCCTTCTGAGGAGCAAGCCCATGGTGCTGAAAAGGCAGGTGTGAATGTCACATTGCCACATTTTCACTTGACCTCTCCTGTGTCAACTGGGTCTCGAGAAGGGGCCCAGGTCAAGGTTAGAATAGCCCGTCTCCAGATGGAGGCTCAGGAGAAGGCACAAGCACGTGAGGCGGAGTATCGGCTTCGTAAAATTGAGCTTGAGGCAGAAAATGAAAGGGCTGTTAACATTCGTAGGTTGGAGCTTGAGCATGAAGTGGAAAAAGAGCTCAGACTGCGGAGGTTGGAGCTGGAAGTCCTAAGGAGTGAATCCAACTCTGCTACACCGACTCCTCCACAAGGCCCGGGTATGTCCTCCTCCACAGCTTATTCATCACACACTTTTGATATAAGTAAACACATTGCTTTGGTGCCTCCGTTCCGCGAGACAGAAGTTGATACTTATTTTAATGTGTTTGAGCGTATTGCTGCTTCATTGCGCTGGCCAAGAGAGGTCTGGCCTTTGTTGCTTCAATGCAAATTGACTGGTAAAGCCCAAGAGGTTTGTTCAACACTTTCCCTAGAAGATAGTTTACTGTATGATACTGTGAAGGCTGCCATCCTTCGTGCATATGAGCTTGTGCCCGAAGCTTATAGGCAGAGGTTTCGCAGTCACAAGAGAGCTGTCAACCAGACCTTTGTAGAGTTTGCTAGAGAGAAGGGAACTCTCTTTGATAAATGGTGTGCAGCAAGCAAGGCCTCAGATCTTAACTCTCTCAGAGAACTCATTCTATTAGAAGAGTTTAAGAATCGTTTGCCAGAGCGTATTGTAATTTACCTGAGTGAGCAGAAAGTGTCCACTCTGCAGCAAGCTGCTGTATTAGCTGATGAGTTTGCGCTAACCCATAAAACTGTGTTTGTAGATAGGCGTGACTCGTTTCTCCCCCATGATTTCTCTCAGAGACCTTCTGTCCCCAACCATTCAGAATTCACACACCCCGACCAAAAATGTCACCTCCACGCTCAAAAGAGGAGCGGACATGTTACTACTGTCATAAATCTGGTCATGTTATTTCTGACTGTTTAACATTGAAACGTAAGCAGCAACCGTCCTCTCAGAACTTTAGACAACCCAAAGGGGTTGGTCTGATTAAAATGGCACCTGATTCCGATCAACAGATGCACAATGATCAGGATGTTCTCGATCCTTGTTTCAGGCCATTTACTTCCAAGGGTTTAGTTTCCTTGACAGGGGATCCAAAAGATCAGTGTACAGTTCAGATCTTACGAGATACTGGAGCCTCACAATCCTTTATCCTCTCTGATGTACTACCTCTGTCTGAGAAATCTTCCTGTGGTTCTAGTGTCCTAGTTCAAGGTATTGAGATGGGTTTCGTGCCAGCCCCGTTACACTGTATTCATGTACAATCTGATTTGGTCACTGGTTTCTTTAAAATAGGGGTGAGACCTTCCTTGCCAGTTAAAGGCATTTCCATTATCATGGGAAATGATTTAGCTGGAGGACAGGTGAACGCTGTGCTGGAAGTGTTGGATCACCCAGACACAGATTCTCTGCCTGATGACTTGTCACAGAACTTCCCTGAAGTTTTTTCTGCAAGTGTTGTCACTTGGGCTCAATTGAAAAAGAGAGGTGATGAAATTAATTTGTCTGACTCTGTTTTTGCTTCAGCCTTTGTCAGGGAGGAGTTGCTGGCTCCAACTTCTGATACCGCTGACAAACCACCGACTCATAGTAAGGTACCCCCACAGACAACTGTAACTAGTTCCGACGCTTTGAAGTTACCCGTTACTCGTGAAATGCTAATTACTGCCCAGAAGGCTGACCCTTCTCTTGCTAAATGTTTCTCTTCTCTTGACACAGAACAGAGGAGAGAGTTGCATTCTTATTTTGTGGATGAAGGAGTTTTGATGCGTACATGGAGGTCCCATGGTACTAGACTGGCAGAGCATGCACAATCGGAGATAGGGCTACCAGATCAGGTACCAGACTGGAGCACTGTTTATCAGATTGTTGTCCCTGCAGTTTATCGTCAGCATGTACTGTTCTTGGCCCATGACCACCCTTGGTCTGGACACTTGGGAGTCACTAAAACATACAACAGAATACTTCAACATTTCTTTTGGCCCGGTTTGAAGTCCGATGTAGCACAGTACTGTCGTACCTGTAGTACTTGTCAGATCACCGGAAAGCCAAACCAGGTAATTCCACCTGCTCCCCTCTGTCCTATACCAGCGGTCGGTGAACCATTTGAACATGTCATAGTTGACTGTGTTGGTCCGTTGCCAAGGACCAAAGCCGGCAATCAGTTTTTGTTGACAATAATGTGTACCGCCACCCGTTTCCCTGAGGCTATCCCTCTTCGCAGAATTACAGCGCCTGTAATAATTAAGGCTTTGACGAAGTTCTTCTCCACGTTTGGACTGCCTAAGGTAGTACAAACGGACCAAGGCACCAACTTCCTGTCTAGGTTATTTGAGCAAGTGTTACAGTCCCTGGGTATCCGACATATAGTGTCCAGTGCCTACCACCCTGAAACTCAGGGGGCTCTAGAACGTTGGCATCAGACCTTAAAGTCCATGCTGCGTAAATATTGCTTAGACACAGAGAAAGATTGGGATGAGGGTGTCCCCCTTGTTCTATTTGCTGCGCGAGAGACCATACAGGAGTCTCTTGGTTTCAGTCCTGCTGAGCTCGTTTTTGGGCACACTGTTAGAGGGCCTCTGAAAGTTCTTAAAGAACGGTTCATGTCAAGGGGTGCCAGCACACCCACTAATGTTCTAGATTTTGTTAGCCAGTTTCGAGAGCGACTGCATCAGGCGTGCTCTCTCGCAAAAGAAGCGCTCTCTTCTTCCCAGAGAACTATGAAACGGCACTATGACGAGAAAGCTGTTTCTCGATCTTTCCAGCCAGGTGATAAGGTTCTAGTCCTGTTACCTATCCTTGGTTCTGCTCTTTCCGCTCGTTTTTCCGGACCGTATGCAATAGACAAGAAAATAAGTGATACAGACTATGTAGTTCGCACCCCTGATCGTAAACGTCACTCTCGTGTTTGCCACATCAATATGCTTAAACCATATTTTTCCAGAGATAGTGTGCAGGTGAAGACCTCAGACCAGACAGCCGGACTGGCCGTCTCTGCTGTTGCCTCAACTCCAATAGTTCCGGACTCTCCTGACGTTAGTGGTGAGGATGTAGATGGCTTGGAGTTGCGCAATGCAGCCCATCAGGGTGCTAGATTGTCCAACACTGAGATGTTATTGAACCTGCCCACTCACTTAGCACACTTACCTGAGGAGCAGCGAGAGGACATCACAAATTTGATTCAGGCCTACATGGCTCTGTTTGGTGATGTTCCCTCCTGTACTTCTGTATTGGCCCATGATATTAAAGTTAACAATGCTGTGCCTATCAAGCAACATGCATACCGTGTCAACATCACCAAGAGGGCCATGATGCAACAGGAGGTTGACTATTTGTTAAAACATGGTTTAGCCAAGCCAAGTTGCAGTCCCTGGAGTTCACCTTGCTTGTTAGCTCCCAAATCGGATGGAACTCCTAGATTTTGTACTGATTTCAGAAAGGTAAATGCTGTCACCGTGCCTGATTCCTTCCCACTGCCCCGCATGGAAGATTGTATTGATAACCTTGGATCTGCCACCTATGTTAGCAAACTAGATTTGTTAAAGGGTTACTGGCAGGTCCCTTTGACCCCCCCGTGCCTCGGAAATCTCGGCGTTTGTTACTCCTGACAATTTTCTGCAATATACTGTAATGCCTTTTGGAATGCGTAATGCCCCGGCCACTTTCCAGCGACTGGTGACCCTAGTCCTGGCTGGTGTTCCAAATTGTAATGCCTATCTTCCTTTGCCTCTATTCAATAAATATCATTGTTGTTGTGAAGGGCCAGATTAAACCGAATATATATATTTATTTATATATATATATTTAATTGTATTTGTATATTCTCTAATATTCCCTGATATCCCTTGTATATTCCTTGTACAATATGCATTGAATATCCATTCTAGCCTACTGAACATCCCATAATAGTCTCCATTCTACTATTGGTCGAGACCTTGGTGCCAGGCTGCCATACCCCCCAGACCCAGTTCAAACGTACCGCTCAACATGTACGAACAAGTCCTAGTTCCGCGTAGGAATCTGGCTACCGCACCACTAATGGTACTATTTGTTCATAGTGCGTATATATACTGCGCTACTAAAGTAGGACTTCCTTTTTAGTCCAGTTTCTTACCCTCCAATAGAGTGACAGACGTAAAGCCTCCCCGCGACGCCACGTGTGGGAGTAAGGCCAAGTTCGGCCTACCATCGGTATTGAGACATCGTGTATATTAATATTTGAATAGTCATATTTGGCACTATATCGTCGAGTTGGACGTAGTCTATTAAGCTAATAATAGTCTATTCATATGTAGTGCTTCGTGCGGTGAGAATAGTATCGTAGTCAGTACCCCCATCGTTTCGGGTAGAACTGGCTGCTTATCCAGGGTGGCCGACCCCATGTGAGGCTGCACCCGAGGAGCCCCAGAGCCGACGAGCGAGTGGACCTGCATACCGGATTATTCTACCGACGACAGCCCGCCTTCCCAGGCACGGATTATGCTTTGTATACAGTGATTATTCTATGGATAAAGACCAACACTGCCGTGTGTTGGAAAACCCCCCCCCCGGAGAGGACGACAGGTGAGGAGACGCTCTACACGACGAGGTCGCTTCACGTCTCTCCATCGTGGACCGGAGGAAGCCGGCCCACAGAGAGTCCAACTGCTTTCATCTGTGGATCGAGGATCGCTGAGGCACCGAGCCGCACAACCGTGGGTTCTCCCAGGATACCCTCGGCCAGACGGATACAGCCAGACTCTACCCCCCCCCCCCCTTCTCCAGTTGTCTTACAAGCGACCGGAATTCCCCCCTAGTGTATCCAGTTCTATAATCATTAAAGTATCATTGCTATTATTCCTTAAATATTCCAGGTTGTATATTTACCGCCTGCGCCACCAGAGATTGGACGTTCTCTATTGATATACCAACGAATACTCATTTGCCATAAAAGTGCATCCTATTTCAAATCATAAATGTAATTAAGTGATTGCTCTACATACCTTTTGCTATGTATTAATTATTATTAAACGCAGACTTTCGACTTGGTACATTTGTGTTGGATCGTTTCATCTACGTGGGAGTGTTTACCATAATTATTTATGCCTAGTACTGGGTGGCCAGAGTCTAAAGTACAAGAGGTAGTGGTAGTAAGTATCATATCTAACAATACAGTCAGGGAATTGTACCCCTCAGTTACAATTGGTCCTTCGAGCCGGATGGTAATTAGTGTAATATTAATATAGTGTTATTAATATTGAAATGGCCTATGATGAACACTCCACGAAACGATCCTCCTAACCAACACCCGCAGCGCGAACGACGGCTCCCTCAGTACTTAGAGGCTTACGCTGTCAGTCAACAACCTAGTCTTCTACTAACAGTAAACGCGGTAAAACTAGAAAGTAAAAGTATGTCTAACCCCAACGCCCAGACTACCCCGACCATAGAGGCCCCTACGGGTTCTAATGTAACTGACCAAGCTCACGGTGGGGACCAGTGGGAACCAGACATGACTTCACACCCCGCCAGTACTGAAGAAGTAGTCCCCGATGAGTCCCGGGAGGAATACAACGCTACCGAGAGAGAACTCGGCACGGAAGAAGACGGGGAGAGCACCGTGGAGATAGAGCTCCAAGGCTCCGCAAGGATAGTGTGCCCCTACTGTGAGAAAGAACACTGGCTAGCGCAATGTGACTCCTTCCCCAAGCTGAACGCGGAGGAAGCAAGTCAATGGATAAAGTCCAACAAGCGCTGTTTTCGCTGTGCGCGCTCACACATGGCAGCCGAATGCCGCTTAAAGAAAAGGTGCACCAAGTGCGATGGAGCCCATCTGGACATACTTCACGACAGTAACAGACGGCGCCCTTCACCCGCACCATCCAGCAGCAAAGCGAGCGTCATGTACATCGATCCCGCCAGCAGCAGTGGAGCCCGAGTACTCCTAAAAGTAGTGCGTGTGACACTAAGCTACCAGAATAAAGTCCTGGACACTTACGCCGTCCTCGATGACGGGTCAGAGAAGACCCTTCTGCTCGCCTCCGCTGCGGCCCAGCTAGGGCTGCGGGGAAGCGAAACCCAAATGACAATTCGGACAATAAGACGAGATTTGAAGACGATAAAGGGCGAGAATGTCTCATTCTCTATCGCAGCAAGCGGCCAGCCTGAGCGACGGTACCAGATTACAGACGCTTTCACCAGCCAAGAAATAGGACTGTCGCGGTACACATACCCCGTCGCCAAGCTGATGGAGAAATATGCACATCTGCGCAAGTTACCGATCCCGCTCATAGACAATGCTATGCCGACCCTGTTGATAGGCTCCGACCATGCAGACCTCATTGTCCCGATAGACCGGGTTCATACCGGACCCCGAGGCTGTCCTGCAGCAGTCGAGACCCGTTTGGGATGGACTCTCCAAGGCCCGCTCGCCAAATCTCTCAACCGAAGTACAGCCACTAGATGTCTCCACTCCCGAGTCACAGAGGGAGAAACCGCACTCCTGCAACACGTAGAGCGGCTATGGACCTTGGAACAAATGCCCTTTAAGAACGGAAAGAAAGACATTCGCTCTAAAGATGACATTTACGCCATTCACCTCCTCGAGACAGGGACCAAGAGAGTCCCGGTCAACGGCGTGTTGAGATACGCCACGCCACTCCTGCGGCGAGAAGGAATGCCTACTTTCCACGCCAAGACAGACGCCACAGAACGGTACCTGCTGAACACGGAGCGGCGCTTAGCCAAGAACCCCGCCCAAGAGAGTGTATACCGCGCCGAGATTGAGAAGCTCATCACAGCGGGACACGTCACAAAGATGGACATTAAAGAGGCTGACCAGACCACTGAATCGTGGTACGTGCCTCACCACAAGGTCCATCACAACGGTAAAGACCGCATAGTATTTAACTGCAGCTACCAGATCGGATCCCAAAATCTGAATAAAGAGTTACTGCCCGGTCCCACACTCGGCCCCTCCCTACTCGGCGTTCTACTCCGCTTCCGCCAGGAAAAGGTGGCCATCAGCGGGGACATTAAAGGAATGTTCCTGCAGGTGAGATTAGTAGAGGAGGACAAGCCCCTGTTACGGTTCCTATGGAGAGAGAAGCCAGGAGATGAGCACCCAGCCATCTACCAATGGGAAGTCCTCCCCTTCGGAACGACGTGCAGCCCCTGCTGTGCTACATTTGCACTACAGAAACATGTAGCAGAGGACCCAGCAGCGGACGAAGAGGTCCGACACAGCGTAAAGAACAGCTTCTACGTAGACAACTGTCTACAAAGCCTTTCAACCCAGGAAGAAGCCGAGGCTCTCCTGATTAAACTCCGCGCCTCATTGATCAAAGGCGGCTTTGATCTCAGGCAGTGGGCCAGCAGCGATCCGCAAGTACTGCGCAGCCTCTCCTTCGAGGACAAGGCAGCCAGCAGCGAGACCTGGATGGCTACAATCCCGGGAGAAGCCCAGGAGATGACCCTGGGATTGGTGTGGCGATTCAAAACAGATTCGCTTCACTACAGACACAAGCCCCTGACTACGGAGCAGGGAAGGCCGGCGGCGGCGCCGACCACCAGACGGAGTGTGTACACAACACTCGCCCGACAATATGACCCGCTAGGATGTATTCTACCGTACACCACCAGGGCAAAAATGATTGTACGAGCATTGTGGGACAAGGACCAGGGCTGGGACGACCCCATTCCCGCACACCTTGCATCCACCTGGAGAGAGTGGGAGATGGAGCTCCACTCACTCCCAGGCGTTAATATGCGCCGAAGCTACTTCCCACCCACGGTGAGGCCAGAGACATGTAAAATGGACTTACACGTCTTCAGTGACGCCTCAGAGGTCGCATACGGATCAGTAGCCTACTTGCGGGCCCAAGAAGAGGGGGGAGAGATCTACACAGCATTTGTCCTCGCCCGCTCGAGAATAGCCCCACGCAAGCAACAATCTATCCCACGTCTAGAGCTCTGCGCAGCCCTAGCCGGAGCGCACCTAGCCACGCTCATCCAACGTGAGCTCACCATACCGGTGTCTAGAACAATCCTGTGGTCAGATTCCACGACAGTACTCGCCTGGATCAAATCGGACTCATGCAAGTACAAAGTCTTCGTGGGAGTCAGAGTCACCGAGATTCAAGACTTGACCGAAGAGTTAACCGGAGAAACAGAGTGGCGCTACGTTGATACAAAACAGAACCCAACTGACGTCATCACCCGGGGAATGCCCCTAGATGACCTCACCCGTCGCAATGTCTACAGTGACGGCCCAGCATTCCTAAAGCTCCCGGAAGGAGAGTGGCCCACGCCTATCCCGAGGGAAGCAAGTCAAGAGGAGGCTGAGAATAAGAAACCTATGTTCTGTGGATTGAGCACTGTTATCTCCGCAGACCCCAACATAGATGATTGCACTACCATAGAGAGTGCACAACAAAGGACATTCCTACTGCACTACCTACCGTCTCTACAGACCCGCCAGAAGTGTGTAAAGGAGAGAGACAATTTGACAGAAGGAACAGTCGTCATGATTATTGATCAATCACTGCCCAGAGCTATGTGGCCGGCCGGCCGCGTAAGCAAAGTGATCACCGGTGCCGACGGCAAGGTCCGAGCAGCTGAAGTGCTTGTCCAGGGTCGCACTTACACCCGTCCCGTGGCGAGGCTCATAGAACTGCCCCGACTCCCAGACACAATCGATGATGACCATGACCCTATAACCCTATGACTTTGTGAAGTTGACTGACCCCTACAGCAAACCCTTATGTGTAAATAGACAACGCGATTAATCTGTCTCTGCTTAACTGATTAGGTCTGGGACCAATCAGGGGGTGGCTGTTGTGAAGGGCCAGATTAAACCGAATATATATATTTATTTATATATATATATTTAATTGTATTTGTATATTCTCTAATATTCCCTGATATCCCTTGTATATTCCTTGTACAATATGCATTGAATATCCATTCTAGCCTACTGAACATCCCATAATAGTCTCCATTCTACTATTGGTCGAGACCTTGGTGCCAGGCTGCCATACCCCCCAGACCCAGTTCAAACGTACCGCTCAACATGTACGAACAAGTCCTAGTTCCGCGTAGGAATCTGGCTACCGCACCACTAATGGTACTATTTGTTCATAGTGCGTATATATACTGCGCTACTAAAGTAGGACTTCCTTTTTAGTCCAGTTTCTTACCCTCCAATAGAGTGACAGACGTAAAGCCTCCCCGCGACGCCACGTGTGGGAGTAAGGCCAAGTTCGGCCTACCATCGGTATTGAGACATCGTGTATATTAATATTTGAATAGTCATATTTGGCACTATATCGTCGAGTTGGACGTAGTCTATTAAGCTAATAATAGTCTATTCATATGTAGTGCTTCGTGCGGTGAGAATACTATCGTAGTCAGTACCCCCATCGTTTCGGGTAGAACTGGCTGCTTATCCAGGGTGGCCGACCCCATGTGAGGCTGCACCCGAGGAGCCCCAGAGCCGACGAGCGAGTGGACCTGCATACCGGATTATTCTACCGACGACAGCCCGCCTTCCCAGGCACGGATTATGCTTTGTATACAGTGATTATTCTATGGATAAAGACCAACACTGCCGTGTGTTGGAAAACCCCCCCCCCGGAGAGGACGACAGGTGAGGAGACGCTCTACACGACGAGGTCGCTTCACGTCTCTCCATCGTGGACCGGAGGAAGCCGGCCCACAGAGAGTCCAACTGCTTTCATCTGTGGATCGAGGATCGCTGAGGCACCGAGCCGCACAACCGTGGGTTCTCCCAGGATACCCTCGGCCAGACGGATACAGCCAGACTCTACCCCCCCCCCCCTTCTCCAGTTGTCTTACAAGCGACCGGAATTCCCCCCTAGTGTATCCAGTTCTATAATCATTAAAGTATCATTGCTATTATTCCTTAAATATTCCAGGTTGTATATTTACCGCCTGCGCCACCAGAGATTGGACGTTCTCTATTGATATACCAACGAATACTCATTTGCCATAAAAGTGCATCCTATTTCAAATCATAAATGTAATTAAGTGATTGCTCTACATACCTTTTGCTATGTATTAATTATTATTAAACGCAGACTTTCGACTTGGTACATTTGTGTTGGATCGTTTCATCTACGTGGGAGTGTTTACCATAATTATTTATGCCTAGTACTGGGTGGCCAGAGTCTAAAGTACAAGAGGTAGTGGTAGTAAGTATCATATCTAACAATACAGTCAGGGAATTGTACCCCTCAGTTACAATTGTTGTTTACAAACCTGGTCCATCTTTTCTGTCAACCAACTGTTATGTTACAGCCCTTTACCCTTAGACTCACAGGGGTCGTAACACACACACACACACACACACACAGAACCACAGTCTACACTTCCGCTTTGAGGTTTCATCCAGTCTATGCTTTCCTGGGTCTTTTAGGGTGTTTACTTACAAAATTGCATCACAGCCTTTCTCCATTTGTGCAAAAAAATATTTGGGGGGTGGGGGTGATGATGGGGGGTGGAGGCCAAGAGTGTTTAAAATGCAAATGAAAGATCCATAAGGGAACAAATAACACGCTATTTTTCATACGTCATTTTCACTGTAGCCATTTCTATTTTTTATTTAATAGTGAACAATATAGAGAGACAGGCCTGACATGCAATGAAGGTCAATAATTGGATCAGACCTCACATTGTGGAGGTCCACATGGTACTGTATGGACTTTATTCCACTGGGACACTAACATGGTCCTGTATGGGTCTTACTCCACTGGAACACTAACATGGTACTGTATGGGTCTTATTCCACTGGGACACTAACATGGTCCTGTATGGACCTTACTCCACTGGAACATTAACATGGTACTGTATGGACCTTACTCCACTGGAACATTAACATGGTCCTGTATGGACCTTATTCCACTGGAACATTAACATGGTCCTGTATGGACCTTACTCCACTGGAACATTAACATGGTACTGTATGGACCTTACTCCACTGGAACATTAACATGGTCCTGTATGGACCTTATTCCACTGGAACATTAACATGGTACTGTATGGACCTTATTCTACTGGAACATTAACATGGTACTGTATGGACCTTATTCCACTGGAACATTAACATGGTCCTGTATGGACCTTATTCCACTGGAACATTAACATGGTACTGTATGGACCTTACTCCACTGGAACACTAATACATCTTATAATCTGCTGTTCAGCAGTCTGTTATCTGGCTGAAATGTTTTAATTTTACGTCTGACCCCGTTCTAAATTAATCAATTCCTCTGGCATTTTTAATCCAGTGGCATTCCCCTTTAAGTGAACCAATCCCATCCAAAGATTATCCCTCCTGACAGTATCGCTCTCTCTGGCTTCAGACTTAATCTAATCGATACTGTTAGTATTATTGGTGTTTAGAGGCCATTCAGGTCCCTCTCTAAATCCAACCAGCGACCCAATTTTTTCTGTGACTACGAGCCTTCTCCTTATCTCCTTATCTCCTTATCCCTCCCTCATTTTACTTCCACCATTCATATTTAAGATGCTAGAAGGTAAAAATAAAAAATAAAAACTTTGCATCCAATAATTAAGAGTAATCTCTCTTGAGTTATGTCCTTCTTTTCTTTTCCTCTCACACTCACTTTCGTAGCTTCTTTCTCTCTCTGTCTTCCTGTCCTCTCCTCTCTCACTCTCTTTCTTTCCCTGACCCCTCTCCCTCCATTCCTCCACTCTCAGAGGACAAGGGGTCTTTTTGTGCAGGGCAATCATACGACTCACATGGTTTGAGGAGGAAGAAAGGCGAGGGATCATAGCGGAGGAGGACAGGAAAGAAGGGAAGGGAGGAGAGAGGAGAGGAGAGGTTCTGAACTGGGTAAGGACTTCAGAGCTGGTACTTTTCGTGGGGACTGGTCAGGTGGATTTTGGACTGGATTTTGGAATCATGGAAAACGGCAAGGCAGACGACACAACAGAGGAGCCAGCTGAGCACATGCCAGGACACACACTACCAGAACACACACCGCTGGAACACACACCTCTGGAACACACACCGCTGGAACACACACCGCTGGAACACCCACCACTGGAACACACAACAAAAGGTAAATGAACCTCAGCTGCTATACCTTTGAACATCCGCTGTCAGGAAAATAATGACAAAACATTGTACTTTTTGTCTCTGGGGCTGTACATTTTTCTTTTTGAAAAAGTTACAGCCCCAGCGATAAAAGCCATAATGTTAATACATAGTACACTTTAAGAACTTAGATGTCTTGGATGTTGTTTGTACCACAACAGTAGTTCTTGAAATAAAATACAAAAGAAAAACTTAAAAGAAAAGTTACAGCCCCAGCGATAAAAGCCATAATGTTAATACATAGTAGGCCTACACTTTAAGAACTTAGATGTCTTGGATGTTGTTTGTACCACAACAGTAGTTCTTGAAATAAAATACAAAAGAAAAACTTAAAAGAAAAGTTACAGCCCCAGCGATAAAAGCCATAATGTTAATACATAGTAGGCCTACACTTTAAGAACTTAGATGTCTTGGATGTTGTTTGTACCACAACAGTAGTTCTTGAAATAAAATACAAAAGAAAAACTTAAAAGAAAAGTTACAGCCCCAGCGATAAAAGCCATAATGTTAATACATAGTAGGCCTACACTTTAAGAACTTAGATGTCTTGGATGTTGTTTGTACCATAACAGTAGTTCTGGAAATAAAATACAAAAGAAAAACTTTAAAGAAAAGGTACAGCCCCAAGGAGGACAAAAGTCATGCTGCTGTTTGTGATGCCTCCGTTAAATGGTTCCACTGCACACGAGAGAGGTTGTCTGCTTTGTAATGAGTGCAGTAGGCCTACCATGTTGGTTCTCTACACACTACACTCTCACCCTTAATAGAAAACACACAGCACATTGTAGGGCATAATTATACAGGAAACACTTCCTGTCAAACATTTGTAAATGTTCTACATGTTCCGTGCCTAAGCATGCATGGGTTCAAGCCACTATAATAAAAAGGCATGGGGTTCTATTTATTAAATTCTATCATTAAAGGTTCTCGCGCAGGTGAACATGGTTCCATGATACAATGCACAGAAGTCCATGCTCCAGGTACAGTGTGCGCTGTGGACATTATCTTTCCTAAATCATCCCAGTACTTCTGTTATACAACAACAACCAAAACTGTTCTATGTGGAACACTTTTGTTTTTATCTGTTGCTTGAGTTTGATTTCATAGCTGGAGGCTAGCTTCGCTTGGCTGGCAAGCTTTGTCAGCTAGAGTTACTGAAGCAATAACATGGGTCACAACCAACAACTTGTCATCAAATACATCTGTCATACTCAGACTCATAGACAGAGGAAGCTGTTGTGTGAAATGGGATTTTCACAGATTGAATGACGTTCTTACATTTGAGACATTGTACAGTACTGTTTAATACCACAGCTCTGAAACATGCATAATTAGTTATGTATGTATGATAAATAGACATTTAAGATGACCTTATGTGACGCTGAGAGCAGCTTGGACGTTTGGCATTTCCATAGAGACAAAAACAAATATTTCATAGGCCTCTACATGGGACAGTAGTTGAATTGTGTTTGGACTGTTCTTAAGCTAGACTGTATAACGTGCCTGTTGGGGTTTATGGCTTGTTACTGCAATGACTTCAAGATGTTTTATAGTGGGTTTTTCGACATGGCAGTGCACAGTCCCTGTGTATCTAAATGTCATGTGGTATCTTATGTTCTACACAATTAAGAATAAACCTTTTTATTTTTACTGTGCTATTAAAAACACGCCCTTCTTGGAAATACTTTAGTTTAACATCATTCACCCATTAAAAAGGAGTGCCCTAAAATAGCTTGAGCTGCTGCCCTACAAAATATCTGTCCTGCGACCTACCAGTATAGTATCCTCCAAAATGTCTGTCCTGCTACCTGTTGGTATAGTATCCTCCAAGATGTCTGTGTGACCGATCGTATATTACTCCTTCTGCGTTGTGTTAAATGTCGATGCCCCGAGGGAGTTTCGAACTTGGGTCGGCCGCACCGCGGGCGACAGCATAGACCGCTATACCAAGAGGTGAATTCACTTCTTGGTAATGTGTCTATGTGTCTTTTAACACGTTCTGTGCCAAACACGACATATTACGCTTTTGGCCGACAAGCGTTCAGTGCCAAAAACGAGATAATACGTTTTTTGATCGTTTGATCTTTTTACTTTGATCCCCGCTCTACAGACCTGCCTCTACAGACCTGCATCATTTAGGCACGTCCACTCCCCACACATTAGAACTGCATTCTGATCGACTATCACCAGGTGGCAGTATCATCCGTGTCTGAACTGCAATGGCTTGGGGGTTGATAGTCAGCTTCACTTTCATTTTCTCCTCGGTTAGTGGCCCATCCTTCTGCTGGGACAGAAATCCACAGTGCTTGCCTCGGAATTCCGTTGCATAAGCGTATTTGACCATCGAAACGTGTGTATAGACATATACACTGGTAATTGCGATGGCGATGCGATCACCTGGAATTATTCTTATTGGAATACCTTCCGGCTAAGGTAAGGTACTGTACATTCTATGTCTAGAATCTGAAACGTGTTTTTCTAACGATCACAGTCCTGTGTTTCACCGGACGAAAAACATGGTCGGCAAACACGATCAGAGTTTTGAGTTAAAACGACCCCCCCTTGAGGATTTTGTGATGGTATATATACACATGTCATATACCTTTGATTTGGGAGTATTTGGAGTTTCATGGGATCAGCCAGAACGGTTTGGGCTTATTGTTATTGCACATAACGCATTTTATCTCGCGATCTATGAAAAAAGACTGGATTATCTTGGAAATGCGCGATGTTTAGCGTGTAATAAACTACAAACTACAGTGTGTGGAAACAAACTATTATTCCCATCTTGCACTACAAGTAACGTTTGTCAAAATGAGCCACACCATGTCCCCACAGCTGTAATACAGAACACACACACAGCTTCGCAAACATAGTGAAATGACCGCGGAAACGACTATAAGGCTGGCACCCTCACAACACAACGTGCAAACAGCGGGCAGTCAAAGTGTTAAGGGGAAGTGAGTTTAACTTGCAGTACCGCTTACTGCCACAATTACTTCACAACACACGTCCATTCGTGACTGTGGATATTTCTCATGGAACTCCGTTACATCGGTCTTGCTACCTGTCTGTATAGTATCCTCCAAAATGACTGTCCTGCTACCTGTCGGTATAGTATCCTCCTCCAAGATGTCTGTCCTGCTACCTGTCTGTATAGTATCCCCCTAAATGTCTGTCCTGCTACCTGTCGGTATAGTACCCCCCTAAATGTCTGTCCTGCAACCTACCAGGAGACCAGAAGCACCTGTAATAGGAAAACTATAAGTTTAAAATGCTTTAGGTACCAAGTGTTAAAGTGATTGGTGCTCATTGTGTGAGTGTTCTCATTGTATTGCACAAGGTTCTAGCGTACAGCAGCGATACTATAGGACATGATGGTTTCACTGAGGCTGACTGACTGTACTCTCCTCTTCTAGACCAAGACAAAGAGGATGCACAGGCCAACATGGAGGTTGCTCAGGTAAAACTCTTTCAGTTGAAATCCTTCTTTCCCTCTGACTTCCTCTTCACCTGGTGTCAAGCCTATGGCAGGGATCAATCTGTGGGACATCAACTGTAACAACATCAAGATGGATAGAGCCAGGGGCTGGGGAGCCAGGCCCTTTCACTTAAATGGATTCAAAATGTAACAAGAAAAATCGATTAACCTCTATAAACCTCCTATTATGATAGATGATTAATTATCTGTTCTTTAAAAAAAGAAAAAATGTATCTGTTATTTCCCAATAGGTTGGATATAACAACCATCTCATGACAAGTCTTTTTTTTTTATCCACTTTTTCTCCCATTTTCTATATTTTCTCCCATCCCAATTTCGTATCATCCAATTCAACCCTCCCCTGTCACGAACGCTGTTTCTTGCCTCCCACAAGCCGGCTGCAATGTGGACTAAGTCATACATAGCACAAGTCCCCTCCGGTACTTGAGGTAACAGCAGTCGCATCTTTTCACCTGCGCAGCTCGATCTCTCAGTGGCGAGGAGTAACGCGTGGGAGGCTCACGCTGCCCCCGACACTTCCTGATTCTACTGCGCAGGCGCACCAACCGACCTGTAGGAGTCGCTGTCCACAACGCCCGATCCCCACCCATCAGTTTCCCACCCCCTAATACGGCCAATGTGTATTAGTACGGACGACCAGCTAAACTGAAAGCAATGTGGAGCGCTGGGCTCGAACAGGCGAGCCCAGCGTCTCCGCATTCGTGGCGAGTGCCTTGCCCACTACGCCACGTAGCCGCCCTCCATCTCATGACAAGTCTTTTCATGTTTTCCATTGGAAGGAAATACAATTCTTGAATTAATTGAATTGACAGTGAACTGAGGCCAGTCATGACGTCCTCTTGTTTGTCTCAAGTGTTGCCATGGTAGCACAGAAGAAATATTGAAAAGAATGAAAAATGCAGAGTAGCCTAGCCGCACACTTGTAGCTCAGATACGAGAATGTATTGAGACACACAGCAGAGCTGTTTCTACGTCATCTCACAGCCTCTGAAACAGTGGAGCGTCATTCAACTCTGCATAAGAGAGTGATTGAGAGATTAAAACATTTTCAGCCTTCTGTTGGCCTCCCATGCAAGCGCTCTGGGTTCGCTCCACAGCAGGAGAGCTCAAACGTTTTCTGAAAGCGTTAAAAGTTAAATGTTTAAAAAAAAAAAAAAAAATGTAATATATGTAGTACTTATTTGTAATATGTACACATTGTAAATTTTTGTAAATATGCAATATATTACTTATGGCTATAACATAACATACATGTACCTTTTTCCTGTGGTCGATTAGTACTTTATTCACATATTTTAAGCAAGATGGGGCTGTCTTCAGTAACTAATTACCTCTGATGAAGACAGCACTGCTGTCAAAATGTCTCAATAACCTATTGCATCAGAACTACGGGTGTGCAGCTACTCAACATGTCTCTGTCTGGTTTCGTTGGCCGGGCATCTCATTAACACAGGTATGCGTTTCACCTCCTTCGACCCAGTATTCCTGTAGCACCTGCTGAGCTTAAATGGATAGTTCAGATTTTTGGAACCCTCTCCCTATTTGCTACTGTTATCAGTATGTTGATCAGTATAGTCCTTTCTCAACACTATCCATGCTGTTCCTCATTCTAGCTCTGGCTAGTTAGCCACAAACTAATGCAAAATCAATGGGGTCAAGTTCATGTCTTGACTGAAGCAAGATTTCCACCACAAAGTCGATTTCAGTGAGCTTCAGTAAGCTTGTACAGACAGGAGCTTGACCCCATTGATTTCTTAATTAGTTTGTGGCTAACTAGCCGGACCTAGTATGAGGAACAGCATGATTGCGATGGATTACAGAAAGAAAAGTAAATAGGAAACAGGGCTAGTGTTTCAAAATTCAGAAGTATCTTTTTAAAGTTGTTTTCAATACAATATAGTTGGTCCTAGGGTGAGAAAATGTGAGAGGCAGTTAAATCATTTTGTGTCCTGTACTGTGCAGGACAGTGATGCAACAGTAGCAGGACAGTGGATCACAGTGATGTAGCAGGACAGTGATGTAGCATCACAGTGATGTAGCAGGACAGTGATGTAGCAGGACAGTACATCACAGTGATGTAGCAGGACAGTGATGTAGCAGGACAGTGATGTAGCAGGACAGTACATCACAGTGATGTAGCAGGACAGTGATGTAGCAGGACAGTACATTACATGAATGTAATGAGAATGTAACACTTTTTGTTTGGTGCTCTCTCTTCTTGTTATTCCTGATGTCCCCTGATTGTCATGACCCCTCAGTCTGCTCCTCATCCTGCTGAGAAATATCTCTCTCTGTCTCTTTCTGAACTGTTCAATGACCTTCGAAGCCGACTTCGTGAGCGGATCAAAAGGGACTGTTTAATTCGACCTGATAGGTGACAGAAAAGTCAGAAATAGACATTTCCTTTGCCATGTATGGAATGCGACAGACTGACAGACATACAGACAGACGGACCTGGCTCATCATGGGGAACGTTTAGGTGTTCCGGGCCTAGGAAGGGCTACTAACACCGCTCAATATCGCTCACATTTGGCATTCATATGAGCATAATATACTGTACAATGGTTTCCATCACTGTTGTGAGAAAAAACCAAAAGAAACTATCCTTTCTTTACTAATATGTACCCTACTCTAATATGTACCCTACTACTATGCTACTATTCGTATACTACTACCTATCTTGCTAATATGTCTATACTACTATGCACTCACAGTGTAACACTCAAGCTCGATACCATTTGATGAACATTATGTCACTGACCCTGCCAGAGATGTACCCCTCCTGGTGACTTTGTTGTTCAGCTAAATTGAAAATTGATTGGGGACTGATTCACACATACAAGCGATATGATGCACATGTACACACTGATTATACTTGATTTGGGCAATGGAAACTCACAGCATCATTGCTCTTTTTAATTGGATTTTTCTGATTGGAGTTTGTATGTCAATATATTGTCTGCCTACGCCAAAGACAAAGAATCAAGTGCATGAGATTTCATTCTTACGTTTTCCATAGTTTCACGGTTTCACTGGAATTATGTTGCTAGGGAACAGTTATTGCATTAGCAAACATTGCAACAGGAAATACACTTGGGTCTTTTTTAGAATGTTACTGTTGTCATTTGGAAACCGTCTATAGCCAGAGGGTGATTTGTTTAAATTTGTCAAGGGGAATGGGTGCCATTAATCATCGATTCCCCGAAGCGATCCATCTTGGAGTTCCCCATGCCATTCTTGAGTTCAAAATGTTTGCTTCTTCTCAAGCTTTTGACCTAGAGGCTATATAGTACTTTTCCATTTCAAGGGAACCATCTTTAAGCATGTAACGATTTGGGCTTCGGGAGAAATTCAAATGAGGCGTGTTAATTCTTCAGACGTGCTTAACATGCAGGCCGATGATGCACCACACTGTTGTCGCGTGGATCAAAACCATCTCCTCTCCACTTTGCACAGAACCCCGACTGTACCAAAGAGATAGAGCACATGTTGATGGTTGATAATCTAATATACTAAGGCCCAGCTGCACACTCTCTACACACAGTCATGTTATTCACAGGGGTGGAAAGTAAGTGAGTAAATACTTTCAGTGAAGTACCGAACTTATGTGCTACTTTGAGGTATTTATAAACATGGACAGTGGAGGCTGGTGTAACTACCTAGACACAGTGATGTACTGAGAATGATGCATCGCTTATGAGTGGGATCCCTAGATTACGGCTCACTGCTCTGCTCACTCGTCCTAAAGAATAGCATCATGACCACCATCATGACCACCGCTATTGAAATATGATGCGACAACATCCACCTTTTAATTTTGTCTCATGAACTCTGTGCCAGCTGTTAGCAGAGAACTTAATACATCCCAATCTTTCATGAGTCAAGATTTTGGCTCATTAATAAAAAAAAAAGTATGCCAACGTTAAAATAGAGCTGCTTCTCTGTTGCCATTTTGTCAGTCATTCATTATCTTATTTCTATATGGCTGCTCAATGTGCTTTGTATGTGTTATCCTAGGGCTTTGTATGTGTTATCCTAGTACTTTGTATGTGTTATCCTAGTACTTTGTATGTGTTATCCTAGGGCTTTATATGTGTTATCCTAGTACTTTATATGTGTTATCCTAGTACTTTGTATGTGTTATCCTAGTACTTTGTATGTGTTATCCTAGGGCTTTGTATGTGTTATCCTAGTACTTTGTATGTGTTATCCTAGTACTTTGTATGTGTTATCCTAGTACTTTGTATGTGTTATCCTAGTACTTTGTATGTGTTATCCTAGTACTTTGTATGTGTTATCCTAGTACTGTGTATGTGTTATCCTAGTAATTTGTATGTGTTATCCTAGTACTTTGTATGTGTTATCCTAGTACTTTATATGTGTTATCCTAGTACTTTATATGTGTTATCCTAGGGCTTTGTATGTGTTATCCTAGTACTTTATATGTGTTATCCTAGTACTGTATATGTGTTATCCTAGTACTTTGTATGTGTTATCCTAGTACTTTATATGTGTTATCCTAGTACTTTATATGTGTTATCCTAGTACTTTGTATGTGTTATCCTAGTACTTAATATGTGTTATCCTAGTACTGTATATGTGTTATCCTAGTACTGTATATGTGTTATCCTAGTACTTTGTATGTGTTATCCTAGTACTTTATATGTGTTATCCTAGTGCTTTCTATGTGTTATCCTAGTACTTTATATGTGTTATCCTAGTACTTTGTATGTGTTATCCTAGTACTTTGTATGTGTTATCCTAGTACTTTATATGTGTTATCCTAGTACTGTATATGTGTTATCCTGGTACTTTATATGTGTTATCCTAGTACTTTATATGTGTTATCCTAGTACTTTATATGTGTTATCCTAGTACTGTATATGTGTTATCCTGGTACTTTATATGTGTTATCCTAGTACTTTGTATGTGTTATCCTAGTACTTTATATGTGTTATCCTAGTACTTTATATGTGTTATCCTAGTACTTTGTATGTGTTATCCTAGTACTTTATATGTGTTATCCTGGTACTTTATATGTGTTATCCTAGTACTTTATATGTGTTATCCTAGTACTTTGTATGTGTTATCCTAGTACTTTATATGTGTTATCCTAGTACTTTATATGTGTTATCCTAGTACTTTATATGTGTTATCCTAGTACTTTATATGTGTTATCCTAGTACTTTATATGTGTTATCCTAGTACTTTGTATGTGTTATCCTAGTACTTTATATGTGTTATCCTAGTACTTTATATGTGTTATCCTAGTACTTTATATGTGTTATCCTAGTACTTTATATGTGTTAGTACTTTATATGTGTTATCCTAGTACTTTATATGTGTTATCCTAGTACTTTATATGTGTTATCCTAGTACTTTATATGTGTTATCCTAGTACTTTGTATGTGTTATCCTAGTACTTTATATGTGTTATCCTAGTACTTTGTATGTGTTATCCTAGTACTTTATATGTGTTATCCTAGTACTTTATATGTGTTATCCTAGTACTTTATATGTGTTATCCTAGTACTTTATATGTGTTAGTACTTTATATGTGTTATCCTAGTACTTTGTATGTGTTATCCTAGTACTTTATATGTGTTATCCTAGTACTTTGTATGTGTTATCCTAGTACTTTGTATGTGTTATCCTAGTACTTTATATGTGTTATCCTAGTACTTTGTATGTGTTATCCTAGTACTTTATATGTGTTATCCTAGTACTTTATATGTGTTATCCTAGTACTTTATATGTGTTATCCTAGTACTTTGTATGTGTTATCCTAGTACTTTGTATGTGTTATCCTAGTACTTTATATGTGTTATCCTAGTACTTTATATGTGTTATCCTAGTACTTTATATGTGTTATCCTAGTACTTTGTATGTGTTATCCTAGTGCTTTGTTTATGTTGTCCAGTGGCTTTTTCACAAAATGATTATTTCTTGCTTATTGTTTGAGCTTGCTCTCTGAGACTATATATGCTTGTGTCTCTGTGTGTTTTAATATGTGCTTTAATGCCATGGCTGCTTCTGTTGCTAACACTTTGTTAAGTCTTCATGTGTAATCGCCGCCTTGTCCAGTCGTCAATGCTGCTACTATGTTGCACACCTGTGTTTTAAATATCGACCTTATTGTTATGGATGCCTGTGTTTAAAATGTCTACTTGGTTTTAACTTTAGGTAGCCATCAGATCTGGCCTGGGATGGCAAAGATGAAAACTAGCCATTTAAAAACAGCACTAACTAGTATCAGTCATGGGGAGCAACATATTCTGTAAAGTCAAATTTGTATTATATTGCCCAGCAGTTCTGTAGCTCACTCGGTTGTGTTTGTGTGTGTGTGTGTATGTGTGTGTGTGTGTGTGTGTGTGTGTGTGTGTGTGTGTGTGTGTGTGTGTGTGTGTGTGTGCGTGCGTGCGTGTGTGAATGCATGCACGTATGCGGTCGCAGCTATTTGGTTGTGTTGAAATAAAAATATGGAGAATTTGCAGTCCTGCAGATATAATCTGTAATACTATCAAACAGTGACCTCTAGGCAAAAGAGCCCCGCTTGGTATTGCACTTTGCTTGTTTTGATCTGATGCGTGGGTTGGAGTTGAGTGAGGATATAGACACCTCAGGCTAAGAGAGGTCAAGAGAGGTCTGGGGGAAATTCCCACTATACTGTAATCAGTTACCAAACGTCTTTCCCACATCACCATCAGACCAACCAAGCTCGTTTGCCTAGAGGTCGCTGCATTACAGATTCTACCTTTAAAAGTGCAGTCAGCTATTCTAATCCAATATACCTTTTTGTCAAATTCAGTGAATACCTCCTCACGTTCTGCGAGCTGTCCGTGGTGTGTGTGTGCACAGAGAATAAATCCTGTGTTCGTACACAACCGTGGCTCTGTAAATGGGAAACAAACAAAACACTATTCCAGCCAATCAGCAACAGTTGGTGCTTGTGCACAGGACAGGGGGAAGGGAGGGGGGGGGGCAGATAAACCTGGGACATGCTAACGTAATGTAAGCAACGTATCAACAAACCTTTATCCAGAATCACTGACTCCACCTTTAACATTCATTAGAAAGTTGTTGGCGATGATAATGACATTATTCATGCAAATGGCATCTCAGAAAAAGCTTTTGATTTGATTGGAAGCAAAAGAAGAGCCTAATTTTGACAGGTTTGGAGGACGGCAAAAGTTGAGATATTTAAACTTTTACGGCACATTCTGCGGTTTCCTTCAACGTTGGCACTGGCAGACTTTGCCGTCGTATCTCATTGATAATGGTATCCGGTTAGCTGTCTACCGTCTACATGTAGCTAAATGAAGCATAACTCATTTACAGAAAGTCTATCCCTGCCAAATAAACGAATACAATGAAATACGATAAAATAAATAAACAAAACAAAAAGCAAATATGTTATCGTTTGTGCGGTCATTACACAAAATATGTTATGCATACAAAACATTTAGAATTTACTTTATTTACAAAAGAAACGGCAGAAATGACAGCCTCTCTCATTCTAATGGCTTCTGCTTGGGCTTCTTAGTTCATATTAGGCCTACATATTTACTTCAAAGTCAATTGAAAACCATGCATCTCCAACAAGTTCGCTTTCAGAAACTGAATTTTCCAATTGATACTCATATACATTCCAAATCGCAGAATGTGTCTTTAATGGGTTTGATTGGTCCTAATGTCATGAAATGTACTTAACACATAAATGACCGTGTCAACATTCTGCCAGTTGCTTTCATGCCACCGCGGCAGAGGCAGCAGCCAGTGGTTCCATGCAGGGCTCTGGCTTCTTCTACATAGAGGCCTCAGTCAGCCCTCAGTCAGAGGTACAGTATAGCCTCCACAGATAACATCAGAACACGAGAGAAGAACACAGCAGTCGAACAGGACAGACACTCCATTCAATATACTGCCTGATGCCTTTCACATGACTTATGAGAGAGAGAGAGAGAGAGAGAGAGAGAGAGAGAGAGAGAGAGAGAGAGAGAGAGAGAGAGAGAGAGAGAGAGAGAGAGAGAGAGAGAGAGAGAGAGAGAGAGAGAGAGAGAGAGAGAGAGAGAGAGAGAGAGAGAGAGAGAGAAGTTGATTCACTTAACCCTCCAGATTAAATTCAATCACATTTAAACTAAGAATGGTACAATAGCAGCTGAGACAGAGGGGGGGGGGGGCAGAGAGACAGAACACAACAATCAATAATATCTATAGTCATAACAATAGGACATATTTATGGAGAGAAGAGAGGAAATTATATGAGAGGAGAAGCGAGGAGAGAAGAGGAGAGGTGAGCAGAGCAGAGAAGAAAAGAAAAAGGGGGGGAAATAGAGGAGGATGGGAGAGGAGATGAAGGGAGAGGAGAGGAGCGGAATGGAGAGGAGAAGTCAAGGAGAGGAAGGGAGAGGAGAGGAGGGGAGGGGAGAGGAGGGAAGAGGAAGGGAGAGGAGAGGAAGGGAGAGGAGAAGAGAGGAAGGGAGAGGAGAGGAAGGGAGAGGAGGGGAGAGGAGAGGAGAGGAGATGGTACTGAATAAACTGGTTTCAAAGCGCTTTGTCTGCTGCGGTGGCACCTGGAGGATTACTAATGTGCCCTTGAAGAAGTTTGAGTTTGAGAAGTGTGAAGGAACAGGGTGAAGTGTTTCAGAAGCTACTGTAGGCCCGCCCTCCTTTCCCACTCCATATAACACTGCCACTGACTGCAGTAGCACAAACAGTGTCATAAACATTCTTGATTGCTTTGTGGGGACCCGTTAATATTGCTTGTTATATAATTATTTTTGCAACATTGTCACGCCCAGAGCCACTAATGCAAAGCAGTCTCTATTTGGCTCCACTGGGGACCTGTCATTTCCAACAGTGCAGAGAGACTTTTTTTTACTTTTTTTTTTTGTCAAAAGAGAGCCACACTTGAAGTGAAAGCTGTCTTGACCAGTGCTACATTCTCAAGCACCTGGTAAAAACAAGCACAAATCCATGTACATACATGCACACACACACATGCATCCATGCGTGCATACATTCACACACATCACTTCACGTCTGGATTATTGTAACTCCCTGTATACAGGCATCAGCCAAACATCCTTATCCCATCAACACATCACCCCGTGCTGGCCTCCCTCCATTGGCTCCATGTCACCCTGAGAATAGATTTTAAAATCCTCCTTTTTGTTTTTAAGGCAATGAGGGCGTATCCCCCCTGTATATATCAGACCTCCTAACCCCCTACTCAGCCCCCAGGTCCCTGGCTTAGATCATCCAACACATGGCCCTCCTGACTGTCCCTCGCACCAAGTCTAAAACTCGAGGTGACCGACCGCTCGTTTGCAGCAGTGGCCCCCAGGCTATGGAATGGTCTTCCCCCAGACATAAGATCTGCTCCCTCTGTGGATGGTTTTAAATCCCGCCTCAAAACCCACCTCTACTCCATAGCATCTGGCTAGGATTAATCCCCGCTCCCTTACCATTCTCTCTACATGTCTCTGTCAGCCTGGTGCTTACTCAGTCCCCCTTGTGTTGCTGCTCTGTGTTCTGTACAGTGTCCAGTTACTCTATTGTCATTCCCTGTGTCTTATGTCTTACCGTACTGTCTGTTGCATATAGTGCTACTGCCATAACATATCAGCTAGTCTCCTATGTCTTACTATATTGTCGGCTGTATAATCTTTTTGTCATAACGTGTATACTGTCCTATGTCATCATACTGGATCGTCTGTTGTATACTCCTAGTGTCTTGTGGTCCTACTCTATTGACTGTCCATCCTGTCTTTTGTCATGTTGTATTGTCCTCTGTTACACTGTGTGACTATGTCTATAGTTTTTAATTCTGTAGTTACTGTACAGCACTTTGGTCGGCACTCTGAGCTTTTAAATGCGCTATATAAATAAATGACTTGACTTGAAACACACACACGCGCGCGCGCGCGTGCACACACACACACACACACCCACACACACATTACCTCCATGCCATAGGAAAACTGTGGCCATTTCGAACACAGTAAGAAATATCAATAACAATAAAAATGCTCAATAAAAACTCTTAATAAAACTTTCAATAAACACTCTGGTAATCAGGAATGGCAGCAAGTGATCCATATGCTACAGAATATTGTGCAAACTATTGTGGATTTATGATCATACGGTCATTCAGTGATTGTACAGGAACTAGTCGGAGTCCAGTCTCCAGGATACGGATAAGGAGCCAGCAGCCTGAAAGCTGCGGTAATGTTTGCCTGACCGCAGCAGAGAGAAGAGCCCATTGTTCAGATAGCTGGGATCCTTTACGGCGCTCTTAGCCTGGGTCCTGTGTGCCTGGAATAGACGTCCTGCAGGGTGGGGAGTTCACCTTTGGTGGAAAGCTCTCTGCAGTGCTGTTTGGTGCTGTTACCGTACCGAGACGGTGAGGCATTAAAGGTGCTGCCGAACCTTCTCCACTAAGATTCAAGATTTCAAGATTCAAGAGTTTTATTTGTCACATACACAAGACATGCAGTGAAATGTAGGTGGCCATGCAAAATACAATAAATATAATAAATAATAAAATATAAAAAATAATAAAAAATAGACATGATAAAAGAAAAAGTCATGTTGGTGACGCAGCGGACTAAGCGCTCGTCACCAACGTGTGAGACACTGGTCAGCGTTGCCTCCGGCTTGGCCAGCCATCATACTAGCTCAATTGGCAGAGTCAGCGGGAGGGAAGCCGGTGGGTGGTAATCTGGTCGTTGTAAACAGTGACCCCTACAGGTCGGTCAGGGCGCCTGCACAGCGAGGAAGCGAGATGTCGAGGGTAGTGTGAGCCTCCCACACGTTACACCTCACCAATGACAGTCCGCGCTGGCAGGTGAAAAGAAGTGGCTGGCTGACTCCGCATGTATCGGAGGGGACATGCGATAGTATCTATCAACCCTCCCTAGACCGACCAGTGGGGGGCACATGCGAGCAACAACCAGGAAGGGGAGGGGGGAATTGGCACACTAAATTGGGATGGGAGAAAAACACAGAAAAACAGGAGGAGTTGCGCTCGTCACCAACGCAAGAGACACCTGGTTCGAATCCGGCTGTCGGCGTTGCCTCCGGCTTGGGCCGGCCGTCATACCGACTCAATTGGCAGAGTTAGCGGGTGGGAAGTCGATGGGTGGTAATCTGGACGTTGTGGACAGCGACTCCTACAGGTCGGTTGAGGACGCCTGCACAGCAGAGACAGGAAATGGCGGGGGCAGTGTGAGCCTCCCACACGTTACACCTCGCCAATGAGAGTCCGCGCTGGCAGGTGAAAAGATGCGACAGGCTGCCTCCTCGTGTATCGGAGGGGACACGTGATGCAAGGCTTCTATCCTTCCTACAACCGGCCAGTGGGGGGCATATGCGAGCAACGTTCAAGACAGGGGAGGGGATAATTGGCACAGCGAAATTGGGATGGGAGAAAAATGGAAAAAGAGGAGAAAAAGTGGATAGAAAAAAGAAAAACAGGAGAAAAAAGTGGATAAAAAAAAGAGAATAAAATAGAATACAATGATAAACGTAAGAGTAAAGGTAATAAGTAATAATATACAATAATATACAATAATACAATGGGTTCAGGATATTGCAAAAGTAGTTTTGTGTATTATGTATGTAGGGTGTGTGAGAGAGTGTAAGTGAGGATGTGTAGTGTGTGTGTGTTCATGTGTGCTTGCAAGCGGTCAATGAGAGTTACTGGTAGTCCAGGTCAGATCCTCTCAGAGGCTCCAAGGTACCTGTGGTTGCTCTTGGTGGTCACTTGTGTTGATGTTAGTTTTGTTTCATCAACAAATTACAGGCAGAACACACAGTGAATGTATCCGTTTTGTTTATTGCACTTTTATTAGACTTGGCTGAAAAATAATTGCTGCATTGGGTAAATAGGCAAAAGATGGTGGCGCCCATAGGCGCCCGCCTTGTTGACAATGACATTTTCTTTGCAGGAAGTGTATTGGCACATTCAAGTTCTGATTGGTTGAAATTGCCTTCATGTTCGCCACCTACTGCCACCTACTGCTTTGGCAGTGTACTACATCACTGTGCTCAGGTGACAAAAACGAAAGTGTGACTCGAGGCTGCTACGTTGCGGCGAAACTCATCTGACAATGAAACGAAAATGAAACGAAAGGTGTAACCGGCGCCCTAGTCTAGTACTAACCTAGTCTCCACTAGAACTCCCCTTTATTCTGAAGGTATTTGTAGTTCCTTCCTGCTCCAGAAGTCCACAATCAGCTCCTTTGTCTTGCTGATGTTCACCCTTTTATTTTTTTTAAAGGGTCCTCTGCTGGTGGTTTGGGCCTGTTTCCTTTAAAGCACTCTCCCACCTAAAATAATTTGTATCTTTATATGTAATTCGATTCTAATTTAATGTGTTGGTTACTGTGGTGCAGCTGCAGGGCCTGGTGGCAGAGCTGCGCGAGGGGCTCCGGGGTGTCCTGGCGGAGCTAGGTGAGCTGCGTCAGAGGGACCATGGCCTGGAGGAAAGGCTCCAGGCCCATCAGAGCGATGTGGACGATAAGATCATGGGCCTCAAGAACTCCCTCAACACATTCAAGGTATACAGACACACACACACACACACACACACACACACACACACACACACACACACACACACACACACACACGTCACACACACACAATAAAGAGAGGATAAATGATAGGATTATGAGAACTCTCTAGACACATCAAATGTCTAGGCGAAGATCTGCTAACATGTAATAAGATATTCCACTTAGTCCTGTTAATCATAACAACAGAGTAGATATCCCGCCATGAGGTTGTACACTGTACAACTGAGGTGGTTGGATCATGGTCTTAGATCAGAGGTTAATGTAACACGCTCTCACGCTCTCTCTCTCTCTCTCTCTCAGGAGGAGTTGAGCACAGCACTGTCACATATAAAGGATGTGTCCTGTAGACAGAGAGACATGCAGAAGAAGATAGACCTGCTGCACACAGACCACGGAAAGGAGACCCCCTCTGCCCAGCACAGGTAGGGTTAACACACACACACACACACACACACACACACACACACACACACACACACACACACACACACACACACACACACACACACACACACACACACACACACACACACACACACACACACACACACACACAAACAAATACACATTTGTTTACATAATACGCATTTGAGTAATGTTGAATTACGACCCCCCCCCCCCCGTACCACCATCACCGTCATCATCATCAACATCATCATTATCATCATCTGAAGCAGGAAGAGCTCCAAGGGGGAAGTGGTGACAGGGACAGGGGAAGGGCATCCCTACCTCTCCAGCCAATCAGAGCTCAACGTTATCCAGCACTACTTTGCCAGTCTACCAAACACAGGATCACCGCACAGGAGCACCGCTTCCACACAAAGTATGTGTGTGTGTGTGTGTGTGTGTGTGTGTGTGTGTGTGTGTAGTAGTAGTAGTAGTAGTGATGATAGTAGTAGTAGTAGTAGTAGTAGTAGTAGTAGTAGTAGTAGTAGTAGTAGTAGTAGTAGTAGTAGTGGTAGTGGTAGTAGTAGTAGTAGTAGTAGTAGTAGTAGTAGTGGTAGTAGTAGTAGTGGTAGTAGTGGTAGTAGTAGTAGTAGTAGTAGTAGTAGTAGTAGTAGTAGTAGTAGTAGTAGTAGTAGTAGTAGTAGTAGTAGTAGTAGTAGTAGTAGTAAGTTTTATAAAATCAGAAACTACACAGTGATTGAATGGGACAATAAGTTGGATATAAATGTATGAGAACTGTGATACACAGAGTCTAGACAGTGAGTTTAGAGGAGGCAGCATGCATGTAAATAATGTACCTGTAGTCTAGACTAGAACCCTTACGTAGCCTGTACGTAAGTGTTTTCATAACTGCTAAATGAAGACAGGCCCTATTCCGATAATAGAGACCCAGCCTAACTAGATTTAGTACTTGTAGGTACTTGTAGGATGAGTCCCCTTCTAAGGTATTGTAGCAAACCTGGGTTTTGGGTCGGTTGGTCAGCCAAGCTGTCACTCTGCGCTCCGCCATCCCGGTCGAGGGGGCAGGGGCAGGGGCTGACCTGGGGAAGGTATAAGAGGGTGTGGCATCCAGGGTGCACTCTCTTGAGGCATGGGAAATGGTAGCGATGGGTCACTTGTATGCTGCAGCCTATGCTAATGGTGAATAAATAAGTGAACTGAGAACTAACAACCTGCCTCGAGAGTCGTGAATAACGTCTTAGCAACGTTACAGTATGAATGCCAACATTGTCTGAGATGTGGATAAAAGCGTCAGCTAAATTACTAAATTAAATTAATTAAATTTGGGAGCGAGCTCTGGAAAAGATCATGAATTTGGTTTTCTTAGCAGTAAGAACCATCTTTAGATCATACAATGATGCCTGCAGCTGTTGAAAGGCAGTCTGACTAAGCCGCACTCAGAGAAGAGGCAACTGAGCAGACTATTGTATCATCTGCATAAAGATGCACTTCAGCTGTAAGCATGTCCTTCCCAATGTTATTCATAAAATAGAAAATAAGACAGTACTAGTAGTAGTAGTAGTGGAATTAGTAAGAGTAGTAGTAGTATTAGCAGTAGTAGTAGTTGTAGTAGCAGAAGCAGTAATAATAGTAGTAGTAGTAGTAGTAGTAGTAGTAGTAGTAGTAGTAGTATTAGTAGTAGTAGTAGTAGTAGCAGAAGCAGTAATAGTAGTAGTAGTAGTAGTAGTAGTAGTAGTAGTAGTAGTAGTAGTAGTAGTAGAAGCAGTAATAGTAGTAGTAGTAGTAATAGTAGTACCAGTTGAGGTAATAGTAGTAATAGTAGTAGGCTAGGAGAAGCAGTAATAGTAGTAGTAGTAATAGTAGTAGAGGTAATAGTAGTAATAGTAGTAGCAGCAGCAGTAATAGTAGCAGTAGCAGTAGTAATAGTAATAGTAGTAGCAGTCGAGGTAATAGTAGTAATAGTAGTAGCAGTCGAGGTAATAGTAGTAGTAGCAGTAGAGGTAATAGGAGTAATAGTAGTAGCAGTAAAGGTAATAGTAGTAATAGTAGTAGCAGTCGAGGTAATAGGAGTAATAGTAGTAGCAGTAAAGGTAATAGTAGTAATAGTAGTAGCAGTAAAGGTAATAGTAGGAATAGTAGTAGCAGTAAAGGTAATAGTAGTAGTAGTAGTAGCAGTCGAGGTAATAGGAGTAATAGTAGTAGCAGTAAAGGTAATAGTAGTAATAGTAGTAGCAGTAAAGGTAATAGTAGGAATAGTAGTAGCAGTAGTGATAATAATAGTAATGGTAGTAGCAGCAGCAGTAATAGTAGCAGTAGTAGTAGTAGTAGCAGTAGTACTGTACAGTAATACTATAATAGTAGTCGATTAGTACTTTATTTACGTTTTCTGATGAGACCGTGTTGCAGCAGCAGTAGCATTTCACTAGTCTTACCAATCAAGGAGCTCACACAGTGTGGAAGAATATGTGCGTGTGTGTGTGTGTGTGTGTGTGTGTGTGTGTGTGTGTGTGTGTGTGTATGTGTGTGTATGTGTGTGTGTGTGTGTGTCAAAATGTTATATAAACACGTGTGTGTTGCAGCTGCTAACTCGGAGCAGGAGCCGCCCGCCCCACAGCAGCAGAGAGAGTGTCTGCTGAAGAGCCCTGTGTGGAGAGACAGGAAGAACAGCAGGGAAGAAACGGAGACTGGGAGCCCCGTCCCTGAGAACTGTAAAGCATATTTATGTTTACATGAGGGGAAAACACAGGGTACAAAATACATGGTAGAACTGTCTGGGACCAGGAAGCTGCCATCTGTATGCACTGGGCCCATTGTGCTGAACCATTATAACATCTCTGATTGATTTTGTCCGCATAATGTGTATAAAAGTGTATGTTTTGGTAGATCTCAGCCTACCTTTCACACTGCCTTTGATGTTTCAAGTTTCAAGTTTCAAGTTTCAAGTTTCTTTAATAGTTGTCATACAGAAGTACAGAATACTTTCATACAAAATGCTTCTTACTGTTACGCTCCAGAGACTGCTAGACAAGATAGTATCAAATAACATAGTATAGCATGTAATTTAGAAGAAGAAAATGAGGTCACAGTGTTCAGTATAGACATATGTACAATGTTCTGAGTTACCATATAATATACAATACTATGCAGTGTACTAATGTACAGTACTATATAGTGCAAAGCAGAAATGGGATGAGGTACAATTTAGGTACAATTTACAGTAAGGTGTACGAGTTGTAGTGCAATCCTTCATCAATAAATATAAAGTGTGGGGAGTGGGTGCTACAGTGTGTTTGTTTAAAGTGGGTGTGTGCTATAAAGTGTGTGGAGTGGGTGCTACAGTGTGTTTGTTTAAAGTGAGTGTGTGCGTGTGGATGTGTGTGCTATGTGCGTTTGGTGGTTGTTGTTGTGTAGTGTTCATTCATTGTTCGTTTAGCAGCCTGATGGCCTGGGGATAGAAGCTTCTTCTGAGTCTTTCTGTGCTCGCCTTGAGACTCCGGTATCGCTTGCCTGACCGCAGCAGTTCAAAGAGGCAGTTGTTCGGGTGACTGGAGTCTTTAATGATTCTCTTAGCCTTGCCCTTGCAACGCTTGTTGTAAATGTTCTGGAGGGTGGGGAGCCCCCCTCCAATTGTGCGTTCGGCTGAACGTGTCACTCTTTGTAGTC